>NC_142679.1:10096295-10098795 GCF_964200805.1 Pocillopora damicornis | reverse complement strand
CAAAAATGAACTCTCTCAACTAACATCATAAGAATTGTATGGGAGACAGTAAGGAGAATTTCTACTGAGATCTTCGGAGTAAGGGGGTTTTAACCCTTTAACTCCCAGAGGTGATTAACGTGGTACTTCTCCCTATAATAGCTATTCATTTTCTAGCAAACAGATAATGAGAATACACACTTATCAGGAAGAGGTTCTCTTGATCTAGCACCAAATTCTTAAAAAGGAGTTTGTAACAGTTAGAGGGGAGAATTAACAATCAGATCTTGGGAGTTAAAGGGTTAAGAGCTGTGAAATCTGGTTAAAAAATGTGTTTCCAACCCTGATTATGCACTTCATTTTTAGAGCAACCTTGTTTACAGGTGGGAAATTTTTAAGTTTGACTTATTACTGATTAATTGCTTGCCTGTGGTGGTACTGTAATTGGTTATTCATTCTATTTCTTTATGTTCAATCAGACTAAGACACCTGAGCTATTTAGTTTTGGTTTCCATTTTTGGTTGAGAACAGGAGAACAGTTGATCCTTTCTGACAACAAGATATAAATTTTAGCTTCTAAAAAACAAGACAAAGTGTTTTTTGTCAAATATGCAATTCAGAGTGAGCTGCTATTTAGTTGATCAATTATGCGACTACATGTACTGTTACAAATACACTGTAGTTTTTTTTTTACATTTGTTAACTGCTAAAAAATGATATAATAACCATGACCTAGTGGCTGTTGCCTAATCAGTGTAAGTCAGAGTTTAAAAACGTAAATTTATGTTATCTTTTAGTCTTCTTATTTTGTGCATGCAGATCTTGTTAGTGATCTTACCAAGACAAAATGATTTAATTCCCTAGTCTTTGTCATTTTAGGATAAGTTATAATTAACTAAAAAGGAAAGTGAGGTGATAGTTTTGAAGAATTGAAACATTCAGCAGAATGGTAGGGTTTAAAAGAGTTAAAATGTTGTGCTTGTATGTAAATTATGCCCATTGTTAATCACTTTGCAACTTGTGGATGTATTAAGGAGCCAACTTGACTGTTGTAAGAGTAACAAGCTTGCAAAACTTCCTTCAAGGCCATTTAACAAGCATAAAATTAGATCTTCCTTATAACTGGTTCTAGTGAGCCTTACTGCTTGTTGTCAAACAAGATTAAAAATTTGTGCATTTAAATGTCTTGATTCAAAAGCATGTTCTTCTGACTTCTTTTGGTAGACCCAGACAAAACCAGATTAACCAAGGAACTAACTAAAAATATTTTAATCCTTTCAGGGTCACCCTACTAATTTCAGGGTTGGAGACATAAAATTGGAGAAACAATTTATTGGTGAAATGTTCACACCAGGACAACACACAATAAATATTCTTGAAGGATGGTAAATCTTTGACTTGGTTGTCACCAAATCTTTCATTTGAATGGATTGGCCTACTTTTTGAAAACAGTGGCATATTGGTATCAAGAATTTCTCAATTTGTAGGACACATGTGTGAGTGGTGACATGGTCCCTTAGAAAAAGCTGTCACTCTGTGATGTGGGGAACATTTTCACTATATAGGAAGACATGAGAAACCACTGGAAATTGAACAAGATTGAAAGACTTTGCAAGAAATGGTGACATTTGTTATCTCACCATTATAAACGACCTCTTGTGCACAACTTAAATTTGTTTTTACTTAAACTCTACATAAGGGAGAAAGTGGAAAAGGTCTTTGATGTAAAAAATACAGTTGGGGAGCTAAATTTGATCTTTGTAGTTACATGCATATTTCAACACCATAAGATTGCAAGTCAATTTTGTTACCTTTTCGTATAAGTACTGGGAATACATTATCAAGAAAAATACCATTTTAATTATTCTGTTTAAATTATGAGTGTTGAGCTTGTACAAACTAAGTCATACACTAAACATGAAACTAATGTACAAGATAATACAAAGTTTCACTGTGCTAGATATTAAGGTAGATATTTGAAAAAACTAGATTTCAATTTTTTTGAGTCCCAAAATTCATTCACTTTCAAATGGTTAATATGACATCATTATTTTGTCTTGTTATGTTTGATTGGCACTGAACCAGGGCTGTATCTTCCCCAGTAATCCACAGCCACGATGGAATACCAGCCTACATTATTTCTGTCTGCTGCAAAACCAACAATTTATTCAAATCCATTTGATGTTATTCAATATCTCACACAATGCTGTAGTCCACAGTAATAGCTGCCTTGTGATAATTGTGTGGAACAAGTTATATTAATCTGATAGTGGATAACTTAAACAGTCTCCAGTCATGTACGATAAGGCAGTGTTGATCGGAAATGATTATCCTTTAGATACAGAAATCAATTAAGAATCACTATTGCCATGCCTTCTGTAATTTTCCACTTGTTGATGGTGCTTTTTCAAAATCAGTTTCAAAATTCAGTATCAGAAAGGCAGAACAGGCACAATCATAACAGTTGGTCAAAACAATAATTAACATGAGAACTCGAACTATATTACAGCTACAAGTAGTA
>NC_142679.1:9878795-9893795 GCF_964200805.1 Pocillopora damicornis | reverse complement strand
TTGAGAAGCAAATACATGAAAATGTGTACAGCTAATAACACTTTAATCCCTGAGAGTGACTAGCATCTAATTTCTCCTTTCAATATCACCTCTGAGTCACACATTAAGGTCATAAGAATTAAGGAAATGATAATCAACTGAAAAACCTCTTGATTGTTAAACAAATTCTCCTTGCCAGCACATAAGGAAATATATAGAGAACAGTTTGGAGAATATGCATTCTGATATTGGAGTGTAAAGAGTTAAAGACATCATGTAATCAGTTATATATATATAGAGAGAGTACTGCTTGAATATATGATTGCATTAAGTACAAATGCCATGTAAACATTATTCTGTGGTCTTCTACTCTTCTTCCTGAAGGTTGCCTCGTGTAACAAAAAAAAAACCTTTTAAAAGACACCTCTACAATGGTAGGTACAAACAACTGACATGTATGAGTGAGGCATGTCAAGCATTAAGGTATGATTGTCAATTTGCCTTTTATTACTTGCAAACAGCTTACTTCTATCAGCCTTAAAAACTTCTGTATCCCCACTTTCAAAGAAAAGCATTTCCCATCAAATTTGAAGCATTAAAGACATAAGCTACCAGCAACAGGTTTTTCCATTGCAAGTGTTTCATATTATCAGATTCTCATCACATTTTTTTGTTACTGGTACATTTGAAAGCATAGGAATATTTTAATCATTACAATATGTTGAGATCCCCCATTTTAACCCTTTAACTCCCATAAGTGACCAAGAAAGAATTTCTCCTTACAATATCAAAACAATATCATGCAGACAAGTGATGAGAATAAAGAAAAATATCAGTTAGGGGATTACAAGATGATCCAATACTAAATCCTCCAAACTAACATCACAAGAACTGTATAGGAGATAGTAAGGAGAATTACTAATGAGATCTTGGGAGTTAAAGGGTTAAGTCCCACTTTTAACCTAGACAGAATTTCTCCTCACACTATTAGTATGACATAAAGCAGATAAGTAACAAGAATTAAGACAAATATCAATTTGAGGATTATTGGTTGATCCAATTCCAAATTCTCAAATTTAACATCACTTAAATTGTATGGCAGACAGTAAGGAGGATTACTCATGAAATTTTGGGAGTTCAAGGGTTGAGACACATATGGTAACTATTTGTAACAGAAAGACAGCAAATAAATATAACAGTATATGCCAGTAAAGTGTTCTAATATGTAAAATGAAGTTTCAAACTCACTGAAATTAAGTTGACTTCATAATTCATATTTTAGTTAAAGAAATGTGCAATATCTCTTTACAAGGATAAAAAGGGAATGCCATTTATGAATTTTAAAATAGTAAATGCCAAAAACAAAAAGATGGAATTTAAAAAATTACTAAAAAAAAGCATATCTATTCACTGAGCTTTTAATCATTAGCTGTCACACAGAGATATAAAATAGGGTTTCTGAAAAAAACCAGGGCAATAAAATTAAAGATTCAGGAGAAGCTGTCATAAACAGTCACGCGTATTTGTTATGTAATCAAAGTCGTCACGCTTTTCGTTTTGTTTGTACAAAGAGAGCACATGACAACAACTTGATTTACTGGTTTTCTGTACGATATCAGAGTGGAATAAATCAGAATTTATACGAAAACGATTACGATTACTTCGTGTTTATAATATGGCGCCCAACGTGGGGCTCGAAATCACGACCTGAAGAAAAGATGTCAGAAGGAGATCTACCACGACTAAGAGAAACTCGCGGGGCCAACAGAGGAGTCATAACGAAGCTCATCGGCGAAGCCGATACAATCTTGGAAAATGCGACCTCCGAATGGGATATCAAAACAAAAAACAAGTTAACGAGAATCGAAGAAATTTTAAAGGAAAAATCGAAACTGGTCTCAGATCTAGACGAAAAAATCGCATCCGTCTGTAAAGTGGAGGAAATCGAAAAGGAAATTGACGAAGCCGAAACATTGAAAATGCGAGTAATGGACGCTCTTGTCCCTCACGACAACGCCCTCAAATACGAGTACAACTTACACGACAACCGGTGGATCCGCGGCACAATTTACAGAAAACAACCCTTCTATTCCGACCGGTTCACTATCGACGCCTCCTTCGACTCAAGCCATACAAACAACGGGATCTCCTCCAGCTTCTTCAGCTCCTCCTTCGCCGAATCAAACTTCCCAACATAGTGGTACACCTCCTACAACAAATGCATCGACATCTAAACTACCAAAGCTCACCCTACCGAAATTTAGAGGCGAAGTGACTCAGTTCAAGCCGTTCTGGGATACATTCGAAAGTGCCGTCCATTCGAACCCGAATTTATCGAAAATCGCAAAGTTCAATTATCTAGTAGCTCAACTCGAGGGAGCAGCGTCACGCGCCATTGCAGGGTTACCGATTACCGAAGACAACTACCAAGCGGCTGTGGACATTTTGATGAAACGATTCGGAAAACCACAACAAATCATCGCTTCCCACATGGACGAACTTTTGAAAATCTCCGTATGTTCTTCAGAAAGGCCTTCTCAACTCCGTTATTTGTATGACAAAATCAGCGTAAACGTAAGAGGCTTAGAAGCCCTGGGCATCAAATCTGCACAATATGGAAGTCTTCTCATTCCGGTAATTATGTCGAAACTTCCTCCCGATATACGAATTCACGTCGCTCGCAACACTAGTCAAGATGTCTGGGAAATCGAACCGCTGCTCGACCTTTTACAACGCGAAATCGAAGCGAGAGAAATGAGCGAAAGAGTTAAAACCGTCCCACCTTTAGAATCAAAACGACAGCCTCCTCCACATTTTGTTCCTGATAAATCGAAGGTTTTGCCACCCACTATTCCACCCGGTACTTCTGGTGCCTATCTTGCTGATTCACAAACCCAACAGTTTGCGCCGACTTGTGTTTACTGTTCTGGGAAACATTTCTCAGCTTCGTGCGAAACGGTCACCGAATTAAACGCTCGCAGAACCATCCTTGCTCGGGACAAAAGATGTTTCATGTGCCTTCGAAAGGGAAGGCACATGATCAACAGGATCAATGCCAGAAAACTTGCAGAAGATGCGACAAGAGACACCATCAATCGATTTGTCCACGAAACGCGAACTCCTCCAACAACAACAACAACAACGCGCAGAATACAGAACGTCCCCTCAATTCCGACCGATCTACACAAGAAAGACCTAGGGACCAGACGATCAACGAAAGAGAGAATACTGGCATCACAACAGCAACTACGACAAATCGCGAGAGTTCAAAACCGAATTGCAGAGTGTTACTTCAAACAGCTAAGGCTGTAGCGACAAACGAAGATGGGACTAGATCGACCGTGGTGAGATTACTTTTCGACAGTGGAAGTCAGCGCTCTTACATCACTGAGAATTTACGAGCAACACTTCATCTGAAATCACTTCAAACTGAACGACTCAACTTGAACACATTTGGAGAAGCAAAGTACAAGAAGCAGAATTGTGATGTTGTGAAATTACAAGTACGAAGGTCTGGATGCGAAGATGCCATTAAAATTTCTGCTCTGACATTTCCGGTTATTTGTTCGCCTTTACCTGGCAAGGTCTCTGTAAACTACCCGCATTTGGATGGATTGGAGCTAGCGGATGAACCGTTTGACGCCGAAGGTTCGATTGATATTCTGATCGGCTGCGATTATTACTGGCATTTTGTAACGGGGGAGACAAGACGAGGAGACGAAGGTCCCATTGCTGTAAATAGCAAACTCGGGTGGCTGCTGTCTGGACCAGTTAAAGGAACACTCGATCGGAGTTATGTTACGCATTCAAATTTAATAATCGAAGGCCATGACGACCTATTTGCCCGAAACGAAGACGACGTTCTCACGAACACTCTGAAGAACTTTTGGGAGACTGAGGCAATTGGCATTAAGGATCTGACTCAACAGGAAACGAAGGAATCTTTCAAAATCGACGTTGCATGGAGCGAAGACCGATACGAAGTCAATTTACCGTGGAAAGAAAATTGTTTGCCGCTATCCTCCAACAACTATCTGTTGTGCGAATCGCGATTAAGATCCTTACATCACAAGCTGCGCAAAGACCCAGAGTTATTAGCCGAATACGACAACATCATTCAAGACCAGTTATCAAAGGGGATAATCGAGCAAGTACCGAATAAAGAGAAAATTGCTGCGCGACATCATTATTTGCCTCATCATGCAGTAGTAAGAAAGGATCGTGAGACTACGAAGGTACGAATTGTGTACGATGGGTCAGCAAAATCTGGTAACCAAGAGAAGTCACTCAACGATTTCCTTGAAACTGGGCCAAATCACATCCCACATGTTTTCAATATGCTAGCGCGCTTTCGGAAGAATCCTGTCGGTATCACAGCTGACATTGAAAAGGCCTTCCTTATGGTAGGAATCCAAGAGGATCATCGAGACTTTCTTCGATTCTTATGGTTAAGAAACCCAGATTGCGTTAAGCCTGAAATTGTACAATACAGGTTCACACGGTTCGTGTTTGGATTACGCCCCTCGCCTGCTATTTTGGGAGCGACAATTCTACATCACTTACAACTACACAAACAAAGTGACCCCGAAATCGCTGAATTATTGGAACAATCTCTGTACGTGGACGACCTGTTAACGGGGGAGTCAGACGAAGAAAGAGGTCTCTCTGTTTACAAGAGATGCAAGAAGGTTATGTCCAGTGGAGGATTTAATCTCAGAAAATGGCGATCGAACTCGCGAAAACTACAAATGCAAATTACGAAACTTGAAAGTTCACCAGGATCAGCAAACACACAAAAGGAGGTCACTAATGTCAACAAAGAAGATGACGAATCATTCGCGAAATCGAGTGTTGGTTGTGACTCAATGACTTCTGACAACGAAGATGCAGTAGTTAAAATTCTAGGAATGAACTGGAACACTCTCACAGACGAAATTTTCTTCAATTTCTCCGATCTGTGCCCATTTGCACAAGCACTTCCCCTCACCAAGCGATCTGTTCTCAAGGTTACGGCCAAGATCTTCGACCCCATGGGATTTTTGACGCCTCTAACAATAGAGATGAAGATCTTGTTTCAAGAACTTTGTATCAACAAAACAAACTGGGACGAAGAATTACAAGGAACTTTGCTTCACCGATGGAAATCGTTTCTCCAAGATCTGAAGTTCATTGGCGGCTATCGTATTCCTCGATGCTATTTTTCGCGACAACCTGTAACCTCTCAGATACATGGCTTCAGTGATGCTTCAGAACGCGCCTACGCCGCGGTGGTTTATATTCGAAACACGTACAGTGATGGTCGAATCGAAGTTAAATTGGTCGCTTCAAAATCGAGAGTCGCTCCTATCAAGGCACAGACAATTCCTCGATTGGAATTACTAGGAGCATTGATTTTGGCCCGACTTGTTAACAAGTTAAAGTCGATTGGAGCTGAATACACAACCGTTCTCTGGAGTGATTCTACAACTGCTCTATGCTGGATCAAAAATGAAAGAGTATGGAAGCAGTACATCGGTCAAAGAGTAGAAGAAATTCGACGTCTAACTCCCAAAGATTTATGGAGGCACTGTCCAGGAGAATTAAATCCTGCCGATCTACCATTGCGTGGACTATCAGCGAAAGAACTTTCTGCCAGCAATACGTGGTGGAATGGTCCAAGTTTTTTGTATCAATCCGAGAATGAATGGCCCGAAACTTCTCCATCGGAACAAGTGAACGAAGAACAAATTTTACAGGAAGCCGTCAAGAACGTACCAGATGTAACACATTCCCTTATTACCACTGCCTGCGACAAATTCAAACCGAAAGTTGACCAGATAATCGACATTGGACGGTTCAGCGACAGGACGAAATTAATTCGAGTAACCGCGTTTGTGATCAAGTTCATCAACAAGCTCAAAAACCGAACACTTGAAAACCGGAAAGAAGAAATGGAAGATTTAACAACCACCGAATTGAAGGACGCCGAGAATCTGTGGATACACTCGGTTCAAGCATCGTCTTTTACCGATGAACTTTCTTTTCTGACTCGAAAGGATTCGAAATCAACGCCACCTATACGTGTTCCGCAGTTGGGACTGTTTCTCAACGACGATGGAATTATCAGATGCAAAGGACGGATCGCAAATGCTTCCCTAGCGTCTTCTGCCAGAACCCCGATACTTTTGCCTGCCAAACACGCTTTCACCAATCTCACTATTAGGAATATTCACGATTTAGTCAAGCATTCTGGGATAAGGGACACGCTTACGAACTTACGAGAACGTTTCTGGATTCTACGCGGTCGCGAGACAGTCAAGAAAATCATTCGACACTGCGTTGTCTGCCGACGATTCGATGCAGCACCATGCAAACCTCCACCGTTCGCTGATCTTCCAACCAACCGAGTCTCAGACGATCCACCTTTTACTAATGTTGGAATCGACTTCGCTGGGCCATTTTACGTACAGGAAAACGTCGACAACGCTGAATGTGTCAAAGTTTACGTGTGTTTATTTACATGCGCTTCAACCCGTGCAGTGCACTTAGAGTTGACTCGTGGACTCGGTGTCCAAGATTTCCTGCTTGCTTTCAGAAGATTCACCAGTAGAAGAGGACTCCCGGCTAATCTTCAATCGGACAATGCAAAAACTTTCAAATCATCAAGCAAGGATATTCGCAAATTAGTACGGTCACCGGAAGTTTGGCGATATTTAACCAACAATCAAATCAGTTGGAATTTCATTGTGGAAAAGGTGTCGTGGTGGGGAGGCTGCTGGGAAAGGCTCGTTCGCAGCGTAAAGTCTCCTATCCAAAAAACCATCGGAAAATCTACCCTCACCCACGAGGAGCTAAGTACTCCGTTAACGGAAATAGAAGGGCTGATCAACGCAAGGCCGCTGACTTATGTGTATGACGACGAGGAATCGATCTCGTATCCCTTAACGCCATCGGATCTGATTTATGGTCGAAGAGTTACTACAACTCCGAACAGTCAACATTTCGAAATCACTAGCACCTACGATTCTCTGACGAAGCGACTTAAACATCATAGACATCTGTTGGGACAATTCACTCGTCAATGGAGAAATGAATATTTAACCAGCTTAAGAGAACATGCTATCAAGAACGCACGGCTAAGGGGAGACAATGGCGATACAGGGGTCAAGGTTGGAGACATTGTTATTCTCAAAAATGACAGCGTTCGTCGAAGCTTCTGGAAGCTTGCGAAAGTAGAAGAATTGCACCCGGGCCGAGATGGAAAGGTGCGAGCAGTTTCAGTTAGAGTTACGAGTACCAATGGTAGTTCAATCCAGCGCTTGCGACGACCCATTCAACACGTTGTTCCTCTTGAGGTGAACTCTTGAACTGACCTGAGAACCTTAAACGTTGCCGTATTTAGATTTATTTCCTCACACTTGTAAATAACGCGAACATTTAGAAACAACGAACTTTGCGATAACAAATATAGTCTTAGTTTATTTTTCAAAGCGAATATAGTTGACTCACACTAAGGTGATCAACTAGGGGGAGTGTCATAAACAGTCACGCGTATTTGTTATGTAATCAAGTCGTCACGCTTTTCGTTTTGTTTGTACAAAGAGAGCACATGACAACAACTTGATTTACTGGTTTTTGTAGGATATCAAATTTAGTGTATATTAGGGGCGTGTGATTTAACTCGAGGGGTTCTTTCTGTACGATATCAGAGTGGAATAAATCAGAATTTATACGAAAACGATTACGACTACTTCGTGTTTATAATAGAAGCATATGATTTTCACTTGTTTACTGATGTTCTCACCTGAATTCCATATGGAATGAGAACTCTGCAAGACTTCTGTTTCATCTTGAATTCAAACATAAAATTCAACTATTTGCAGGCAGGTTAAGGAGGACATTAAAGGATGGATACATGTTGCATAAAAAGAAACCCCTTACAATAAAATAAAGCAGAAGCATATTGTCTACAAGTCTATGCTTCTGAATACAGCTATAATAAGTATTTTTTAAGTAATTATCTACATATGTTAACCGAGTGCAATATATGGTCATAAAAGCAATTTTATTCTAACCTTCCTACTTGAAGGGTGGCTTGTGTATTAAACATATCAAGTTCAGTACTCCAGAGTCACAAGCCGGGCTTTTGGGGCTACAAAATAATAAAATAATCATCGAGTTGTGTCAGGCCAATTTTCCAGGGTTAATTAAGTATAGTTTCCTACAATCGTATGAAAGTTTAAAATGTGCTTTATACTTGTGCAATATATAAGGATTTTTCGTTCTTAATTACTAATGAAATTCCGAGGGTGTGACTCAAATACTCCAAGAGAGAATATCCAAGTAGGTTACAAAAATGGTTCGCGAATTGTAAACTGTTAATATGTTGACAAAATTTCCCTAAATTATGGTGCCGATACGAGTCTCTCATTTATAATCGCTTATGAAATTCCCAGACTAAACCCCAATGAATTCAACAGAAAATATCCAGGGAGGTTACAGAAACTCTCAAAAACTGCTCTTGAATGCGATAACTGTAAACAACAATTATTTACGCGAACCATGTGCTTACCAGCGCGCTTGTGAGGTCAAATTGCCAGAACCCCGTTTAATTGCACGATCACAGCTCGGAAGCTTCTTGCAAAATGTGACGACTACCAATTTTAGAGATTAATTCTTCAGTTTCCAGCATAAGGAAAAAAATATCGTATCGCAAGCATGTTCATCATAACGCCTCGAGATGTTGAGCGAAGAGAAAGTGGCTCCATGTTTTGTGACACAAACCATTTCCTGAAGTTCGAACGAATCGAGTAGAAAGCATGAAAACATAGCACTGAAAAGTACGACAACCAAACAATTAAATTCACTCATCCCGCTGTAGAACCATCTCCATTTCACCCGTGAGTTTGTTTGACAGATGCTTGGCGGGTTCTCACATGACAATATCGTCAAAATCAAATTACCACGTTAGACTTAATATAAACATGAACATCGCTGACTCAATCCCATTTTATTTTAATTTTGGGAAAGGCCATTACTTCGTTCTTAGGGTAAAACAACACATCTTCGGTAAAACGCAAATTTTTCGAATAAACAGAGTAAATCCTGTGATAATTAACTGAAGAGACAAAAAAGTTGAAACTTGCGCTCGCCGTTCGACATATTTTGAAAACTTTCTAGGCAAAACAAAATACTTAAGATAACTTCTTTTCCCATAACACCACGACTGTATTAAACTTTCAAACGAAAGGACAAGAAATAACTTGAAGAATACAAACACTATGCAATATTATTCGAGCGATGAACCGGCGTAAGAGTTTTTAGGCGATGAATGCCAGAGTCAATGTTTAACCGAAACGTGATCAGTTGAATTCAAAACTGAAGCTAGTATCAAACGACGATTGGAAAAAAAAAGGTTTGAATTTTTTTCTGGGTCTTAGCGTAAGAGAAAACCCAGATAGGACACGACTTACCTTCTCTGCTTTCGCGGATCCTTTGCAGTTCGCTTCTCTTTGTTGATGATCTCTTTTCAGTCTGTTTTCAGAAGCGACTTTGTATTTCCTTCTCGCGTTGCTCTTCGCTAGAAACTCGCCTTTTTACTTATGCCCTTAATTGCTCTCTTTCGTGTTCCTCTCGCCGTATTCTGCCTATTTTGGCGTCCTTTGTAACTTTCTTGCGCGATTTTCTGGACTCGCTTTACGCCGTTTACTTGTTGCTTTCTTTGGTCGCTTTCTCTCTTTATATCCAGCCTATTTTCAATTAAAACCCTCTCTCCACAAACTTGAATTATAACAATTTCCTCCGGTTGACAAAGCTTAAACTCTGCCGGTATTGTTGTCCTACGAGTTGTTTAGAAATGGCAAAATACTGAGAATTACTGTTCAACTACATCCTGACCAGTTTGTTTTCCCGCTCAAAACGCGGGTGACAAATTTCAGGCCGATTTACACGGAAGAAAATTTTTGGTACGGCTCGGGTAAAAACGGTTCGCGTACCAAAAAAAAGTAGCACTGGTGCTTGTTTACACGTCCTTTTTTCTGCCGTGCTAAGCGGTTGGAATTAACGTCTTGGTTCGGGTAAAAGGCTCAACATCTTGGCCAGCGTTCGCAATTCTCGCTTCGTACGCATGCGGCTTGCTAAGTAAGAACATCATGGCGGACGAAAAGTATCTTGAGTTTCTCCTGCTAAAAAGATCTAGCGTCTTTTCGAAAGGAATTACGAAGTCAAGCTTTTCGTCTTTATCTTTCCAGAAGAACAGAAAAAGAAGAAGAATATACAAATTGTTGATAATTGCATCCGTGCTAGCTTGTAATACTATAGAGCGAAGATTCTGGACATTGGCACGCACAGATCAATGGTTTCAGATCGTGGAAACCGCATTCACCGACAAGGAGTGGTACGATAACTTTCGTGTTTCCAAAACAACATTTGAATACATTGTTTCACAGATTGAAGACGAAATTGGTCGTCAGGATACTTCAATGCGTAAAGCCATCTCCCCAAGGAAGAGAACAGCCATAACACTTTATTACATGAGCTCCACAGCGGAATACCGGACAATAGCAAACTTATTTGGGATATCAAAGTCGTTTGTTTGTCTTTGCATAAAAGATGTTTGCAAAGCAATAACAAAAAAGCTGGAAAAAGATTTCTTGTCAATACCAAAGGGAGAAGATTTGAGTGAAGTCATGAAGCTCTACAAGGAGAAATGGGGATTTCCCTCATGTGCAGGTGCTATAGATGGCACCCACATTCCAATACAAGCTCCTCTGGAAAATCGTACTGATTATATAAATAGGAAATCTTATCACAGTATAGTGCTGCAGGCAATGGTGGACTCAAAGTACTTATTTCGAGATGTGGTCATTGGTTGGCCAGGCAGCGTCCATGACGCAAGAGTGCTTTCTAATTCAGAAATTTATAATCGTGGATGTAACGGAGATCTTTTTCATCCCAATATCAAAGAAACAATACTCGGTATTGATATTGCTCCTGTTATTCTTGGCGACCCTGCTTACCCTCTCTTGGACTGGCTAATAAAAGCTTACCCAGAAAATCAAAACACACCCAACTGGCAGAGGCACTTTAATTATAGGCTTAGCAGAGCACGTATGACTGTAGAGGACACATTTGGTAGATGGAAAGGACGTTTTCGACGAGTTCTTAAGCGCGTTGATATGGCTGTTGACTCCACATGTTACCTTGTGGTTGCTTCATGCATCCTTCATAACATCTGTGAATTAAAGAGGGATGCCTTTTTAGAAGAATGGCTCGAGGATATACAGAATGCTGTTGAACAGCCCGACATCATCCCATTGGCAATTATCGAAAGACAGACTGAAACAGATGCCGCCAACATTCGAGATGCCCTTGCACTATTCTTTAGGACACCAGAGGGCCGACATATTGGAAGGGGTGGTGAATAATTTCACAGTCACAAAACACTTTCGCATTCATTTCAGTTAGACAGTTGCTGCCATGGATCCTGAGTTTATCATATGAATTGTTGTATCAATGACATCTTGCACTTTTTTGTGGGAGGTTTTGTTTTGCAATCAAAAAGTTGTATCTCTGCTTGTGCGAGGTTTTAACATCAATTGAAAAAAAAAGTAATTAGTCTGTTGAGTTTCTCATGTAAATTATAAATAAACCAATGATGATCACAATAAAAACAGTTCAAACAGCAACTTTATTTGAAAGTGGTTTTCAGAGAAATATTAACAATGATAGTAACAAATTTGTTCCACAAGTGGTTCTTAAATTAACAATATAATAAATTTGTAACAGAAACTTGTTAGTCCTGATGAACATAACTTTTAACTTCTATTCCAGCTTCATATCAGTAAGATGTCAGCTTAAACAACGCCAAAATTTCTTACACTTAAAAAAGTCTTTAATTCTGGTTCTTACCCATGTTTTCTAAAACACAATGCATCAATAGTGTACAGAACAGTATATTCCCTTGCTGATTTTAACCTTCTTTAAAATGACCAAATGATTTGGTCTCAAGGACAATAAACAGTCACGTAAAACTATTTCCGTATGAAAGATGTGAACCAGATGGTTACAAAACAGAGGGAAAAAAGCCTTTTCACAAATTGTCTCTTCACATCAACAACAATCAACGGCAATCTCTGAAAACTATAAGTCTTTACATTTCATAAAAGCTGCTCTCACTGCCACTGTGGACAGGGTTGCTTCCTTCATAGAAATCTATTCTTTGAAATGGATTTCTATTTTGGCTTAAAAGATTAACCAACATCAGCTCATGTTGTCGCTCCTCCCTGCGACGCTCATTCTCTAATTCTTTCAGCCGTATTTCGTGCACCAACATTTCTTTTTGGCGCATGTTCTCAAGCTTTACAAGCATGTCCATCTCCTGTTCAGCGGCAGTTTTGAAGCTCTCGGTTAACACTACAAACGATTTCTCAAATCTGGTCATTTTGCCTTTCTTGACAACTTTGTTTTTTTTCGTATCAGTTTTTGCTTCCGCTTCCATCTCCAATTTGGGTTTTTTTGCCCCACTTAGTCTTTCCTCTCTTGCCCCACTGCTTCCCTCAACACTGCCTTTTGAATTTGAGCTCAACTCTTCATTGTCAGCTTCATCACCAGATTCGACGTTGGTTTCGTCCTCAATGTTCCCTTCTGTTCCGCTATCCAAATCTTAACAGGGGAACAAAACAATTACGAACACAGAGAAGGTAAGGTAAACAGGGGAAGTACAAGAAAATTATGTGACTTCAAAGTTGCATTTAGTAAAAGTTTGTAAGACAGTAACATACTGAGCTACCACTTCTGTCAGCATTACAAATCAAAATCTTGTTAATTTTGGTAAATGATGATGTTACTTCAGGCTGTAGTGACTGGCGAACATGAAGATGATGATGATGATGATGATGATGATGATGATGATGATGATGATGATGGTGATGATGATGAAACAAACCTGTACTTTCAGCAGGTGCACTTGAATCAATAAGGCATGCAGGCGAAGATGTGTCCCTGTGACCACATGCTTGATCCATCTCATCAAAAAACTTCCATTTTTTCTGACGTTCAGTGCCACTTCTTTTTTGCTTATCGTGATATTGTTTGTACTGCTGTCTCAGCTTTTTCCATTTGTTAATGATGGCATCTAAACTGATATTAATACCTACAAAACAAAGAGGCTAAGTTGCCAGGTATTCTACAACAAACACTTCTCTTCATCAAGGCTTGCATTATCTGACATACGAAATGGCGAGCGAAAATAACATCCAGTACCTTAACTAGCATCACGATGAAATTTGAAGAGTCCCTGTTACAAATGGAAAGTACTAATTTCGATCTAACTAGTTTTTCATTGAAAACCTTTCGCATAAACCCCTGGGGCATAAACATCGATCAGCTTACCTTTCTTTTGCATCTGTACTTGAACAGTTTTGTAAGCGGCCCTTTTCTCCTTTGGCGTCTTCGCATTATCCAGACTAAACATAACTGTCTCTTCTTGCATTATTTGAATTAATTCCTTTACATCTTCCTCTTTCCATGAGTATCCACGCGATTTTTTGGGCGACTTTCCTTTGGAGTTTGCTTCCGCCATGTTGAAACGTGAAGTGAACTTTCTGCACATGCTCCCAACAAATGGTACTGACTAATCGCATAAAGGCTCACTCGGAAAATGTTGGTTTGGCACGGCTTATCGTTTACACTACGCACTTTATCCGACCCGGGCTAAAGTTTTTGGAACGCGTTACAATTTTATCCGTGCTCGGACTACCTCGCGAGTAGGTCCGAGCACGGATAAAATTTTGGTTCGGGTGCCAGAAACATCGGTCGGCACGGATGAGGCAAAGTTGTTTACACGACTAAATTCATCCGTGCCGAACCAATGTTTCTGGTACGCGTATCAATTTTATCCGAGCCGTGCCAAAAATTTTCTGTCGTGTAAATCGGCCTTTCATCTACTAGCTGTCGTGAAGCCCTCATGCAATGCCTAACCGTGTGCCCGCAGTACGCTACACTGCAGCTCGACGTTCGAGTATGCGCACTCTATCGTCATATGACGGTGTCTCTTAGCGAACACTAACGGGGTATCCAAGTTACGCATGCGATCGCGCCTGCGCATTACCTTCTCCCTCGCCCTTCCATTACGTAATGGCTAAGATAGTGCCCGTGGTACAGTTGGCCGCGCATGCTAAAAGTAGAACCTTGTACGGTCTTACAACCAAATGTTTCGGCTTGATGGGTTACTACTATTTCGTAAAGTTATGGGGCTACGCTCTGCGAGCTCCGCTATGAATTAATTACTTGAAAGATTATTTTTATTATTTGAGTGGTCCCACTTTCAGTGACTGTTCAATACGGGTAGAAGACAATAAAAAAGAGCCGTTGGGACTGATGATATATTGATAATAGTGTGGTTTTATTTTAAGACTTTAACAGGTTAACTGATTGAAAAATGGTGGCATTATCAATGAATGAAAAATGGTATAGTTTTCGCAACCTACAGATAACATAATAACGGAGGCAAGATCTTTTGGCTGCTGGGTCACTTTGGCAAATCGCCAGTCCTACTCATTTACCAGTTTTCGTCTCTTCCCATAGAGAGGATGGTACGAGGAAATTTTCTTCGAAATGGCAGGTTGGCCGCCCTTGGTTAAAAGATGATGAAAACGGCACGACATGTGAGTGGTGTATGGAAAACAAACAAACCTTGATTTCACAGAGCGTTTTGACTTCGAATAAATTCATAGATGGCTGCACAGTCTATAAGGCAGAATCGAAAACAGTGCAGCTCATAAGCTTGCTAGCCAGTGCCAAAAGGCAAAACAAAATCCAGAAAAAACCCTCGCATATTTGGCGAGGCAACAGTTGCTAAAACAGTACAGCGGGAAGTTGAGGTCGTTATTCAGAAATGCTCATGCAGTTGCCAAGCATAAGAAATCAATTTCAGATTACAACTGGCTTTGCGATCTAGATGAGGCAAAAGGACTGACACTGGGTAGAACATACCACAACATCAACACCTGTACGACATTCATTCAATACATCGCAACATCA
>NC_142679.1:9868795-9873795 GCF_964200805.1 Pocillopora damicornis | reverse complement strand
CACTGATCATTCTCGATGACTGCACTGCTGGAGAGATGTGAAGCAGAGGAAGAATGAACTTGTGAACTTAGTGTTCAGCGCAAGACATAAAGGAATCAGCATTTGGGTAACCACAGCAGATGACAAGCATTGCAAAACCATTCAAAGAGAACACCGCTGCATTAGTTCTATTTTACACACAACATTGAGAAGTTCTTCAAGAGATAAAAGACCTCGTTCTCCACAAAGACTTATGAAGCTATCGTGGACATATTTCTTCAGCTCTCATGTAAATCATTGTCAAGTCTCCTTCCTCTTGATGAAGGACAACTTCTGAAAGATTTGAATAACTTCATAGTAAAGAGAGGACTTGGAAGAACTGCCGATGGATTGAGTCTGAAGTATGGAGAGTACATGGCGATCGCAAGTGCTGTTCTTCTCACTGCAAAGAATGTTAATTTTGACCAGGAATCAGACACCAGTCTTTGTAAAGAAGCTTACCTTATGTAAGTAATTATGTAACTACTTGACTAAGTACTTGAAAATTATTTACTAAAATGAAAGAGATCGATTAGCGCTAACCCAGGGTTAGATTTTCATCCAAGTTTCTTTATTCCTATTTTCTAACTCCCTTTTTTCGCGTTCATCCCATGGTCAGTTCCCGCGCAGATACTGTATAAAGAAATCGATTCTGAAGGTCTCAAGTCCTTTAAAATCAGACATGAGTAATCCTTATGTTGCTGTTTTGTTGTCATTATATACTGCGTAATTGTATTTATAGCTAAATGAACTGTATGATTTATAGTTTTGTTTACAATTTCGGCGCAGGCAAAACTGCTTGTCACTTTTAGTACCATAGTATAATACAACCATTTGCCATGGAGATCTCGGCGAAAGTGTGCAGCAACCGAGATGGTAAGTGCGCTTTCGTTTGTTTGCATATTTTGTGTGTTGTTGTTAAGTGTCTGTGTTGTACTTCTTGTTCAAAACTTAAATTATTCTCTTACTACTTTTACATTTGTTTTGCTATTCTATTCATTTTCCGAGCAAATAGCACCTATTATAAATGTGATAACACTTAATTATTCTTGCATTAAGAATGCATAATTCGAAAGCTAAGCCTGAAAGCATCAAATTTCTTTCCTTGAATGTTAGAGGCCTAAGCAACTTTCATAAACGTAGGGCAATTTTTTCCTGGTGTAGAAAGCAAAAAGCCGATTTAATATTTTTACAAGAAACTCATTCCACAACAGAACGACAGGATCAGTGGCGAAAAGAGTGGGGCGCTTCTATTTTATTTTCACACGGCAGTACAAATGCTAGAGGTGTTGCAATTCTCATAAAGAATAGTTTGAACATTATTATTCAACAAAGTGAAATAAGTTCGGATGGCAGGTTTATTGTTCTAAAAGCTGCTATTAACAATGAGATATACACAATTGCAAACATTTATGGCCCAAACAAAGACGCCGATGCTGTCAAGTTTTATCGTAATTCATCAAAATTATTAAGAAATGACGAATTTGGTAATGAAGAAAACATTATTATAGGTGGAGATTTTAACTGTCCTCTCGACATCACACTTGACAAAAAAGGTGGTTTACCGATTCCTCGAAAATATGTAATCAACTCTATAGATGAATTGCAAAATGAATTCAGTCTGCACGACATTTGGCGCCTAAAAAACCCAACATTGCAAAGCTTTACCTGGGGGCGTTGTTTACCTTTTATATTTTGCCGACTAGATTACTGGCTAATATCCGATAAATTACATGATTTGGTAACTAAGGTCGATATCATACCCTCGATCAAAACAGACCATTCCGCTATTTTTTTAGAACTTGAAGAAATCGAATCAAGTGGAAGAGGAGCTGGCTTCTGGAAACTAAACACTTCTCTATTGGCAAATGAAAATTATAAACATATGATAACAAACAATTTACCGACCTGGCTGGATGCAGGTAAAGTTATACATGATCCCAGACTTTTGTGGGATTGGATCAAGTTTAATATAAGGTCAAACTCCATCATATTCTCCAAACAAATAGCTTCCTTTCGACGGAAACAAGAAGAGGAATTAAATAAACGTTATCAGGAGGCAGTCCTAATGTTTCACACAAATCCTTGTAACAATACGCGTCTGGCACTAGAAAAATCTAAGCAGGATCTTGAAGCACTGTGCAAGGACAAAGTAGAAGGGATTATACTACGCGCAAGAGCTCGATGGCACGAACACGGTGAAAAGAATAGCAAATATTTTTTAAATCTCGAGAAACGCAACCATGTTAAAAAGCATGTAAGAAAGCTGCACATTAGCGGTGTAATTTCTACCGACCCCTTTATGATTATGGATTCACAACGCAAATTTTATAAGAACTTATATCGTAGTAGAAATATTAATCTAGATAATGCAGAATCATCGATTTTTTTCGATAGTCCAAATTTACCCAGTATTTCACATGATTCAAGAATAATATGTGAGGGTAGAATAACTGCGGAAGAATGCCAGAACGTTCTCAAAACTTTTCCAACTGCAAAAACGCCAGGCAACGACGGGTTACCCATTGAATTTTATAACACCTTTTGGCCATTACTTAGTGATACTTTGATTAATTCATTTAATGAAGCTTTTATGAAGAAGGAAATGTCCCCATCTCAGAGACAGGCAGTGATTACTCTTATTGAGAAACAGGACAAGGATAGGACTTACTTAGAAAATTGGAGGCCAATATCCTTGACTAACGTCGACGCCAAAATTGCGTCCAAAGTTATAGCGACCCGTATTGTCAAAGTTTTACCCGAAATCATTCATAGCAATCAAACTGGGTACGTTTCAGGTCGCTACATAGGGGAGGCCGCAAGATCAATTCTAGATATAATGGATTACACGAAAACTTATGAAATCCCTGGATTGCTACTTTTTATAGATTTTGAGAAAGCTTTTGATAGTCTGGAGTGGAATTTTATGTTCAAATGCTTAGAAGTCTTTGGATTTGGATCCAGTCTTACAAGATGGATAGAAACCTTTTACAGTAACATAACAAGTTGTATTATCAACAATGGAACGCTCTCAGCTAGCTTTGAAATAAATCGAGGTGTAAGGCAGGGAGACCCCCTTTCTCCTTACTTGTTTATCATTGCTATGGAACTACTAGCAGTCGCTATTCGCTCATGTTCAGAAATAGATGGAATCAAAATAGATGAAAAAGAATTCAAAATGGTACAGTATGCAGATGATTTAACAGCTTTTGCGTCGGATATCAGATCTGCTCAATACCTTTTTAAGTTACTTGATCAATTCCAAAAATGTTCTGGCCTAAAGGTGAATTATACAAAAACCGAAGCAATGTGGATTGGCTCTTCCCGTAATAACATCGAAACACCTCTAGCATTGAAATGGCGTAAAACTGTAAAAGCTTTAGGGGTTCACTTTAGTTACAATAACGAAGAATCAGTGCAAAAGAATTTCTACGATAAGCTCAAAGGAATTAAATCTCAGATACGCTTGTGGAGTTGGAGAGGCCTCTCTCTGTTTGGTAAAGTTACAATTATTAAGAGTTTACTACTTCCTAAAGTTTTATACATCTCGTCAATTCTTCCTTCTCCTTTGGAGTTCATAAAGGCCCCTCAATCAATTATATATAATTTTCTTTGGAAGGGTCCTGATAAAATCGCCAGGACAGCAGTAATAAATGATGTTGAATTTGGTGGCCTAAAGGTAACTGATTTTACAACGTCAATTATGTCACTCCGACTTTCATGGATTGGAAGATTTCTAAGCGATAACTTTTATCCCTGGAAAGCGTATCTATTACATTTACTAAAACCTTTTGGTGGAGAATTTTTTCTTCATTGTGATTATAATATTAATGACTATAACATTTCCCCAATATTTTATAAGGAGATGTTACACTGGTGGTCAGATTTTCGTTCTAGATTTGATCTTGTAAGTCTACGTGAAACAATCATCTGGAACAATCATAACATTAGAGTAAACGGCAAACCTTTATTCTATTATAATTATAATAGCGCAAATATTATTCTTTTAAGCGACTTAAAATTTGATTTGAGTAACACAGAGTCCTTTAACCTTGCAAAACGTAATGGTTTAAAAGATTCCAACTTTCTGACCTGGACTGGTGTTCGTTGCGCAGTACCAAGTCATCTAAGAATTCGATGCCACGAAATTAAGAAAGATCATGTCAGATCACTGCAATTTAAAATCGGTGATAAAATCTTTGATCCAGCACTTAGCAAGTCTAGAGATTTCTACGGTTTGCTTATATCCAGTAAGGCGACAGAGTCCAGAGGCTTCACAAAGTTGAAATCTAAATTTTCTATTGATGATGTGGAAACAAAAAAGGCCTTCTCATTAATAAGGTCCTGTATCTGCGAGACATATGTGCAATGCTTTCAATTTAAAATACTAAATGTCATTTTATTTACAAATTCCCGCTTAGCTAATATAGGTTTAATACAAAGCGATCTTTGCACTTTTTGCAATACTAGTGCGGAAACAATTGATCACTTATTCTTTTACTGTGTTCGCTCACATGCATTTTGGGAAGAATTTGAATCTTATTGGATCGCTATAGCCAAAGAACAAAGGAAACTTGAGTTAAAGACTATTTTAATTGGTGTCACAGATACTAATTGTTCTTTATTTAATTACTTAATCGTATTAGGTAAGCTACATTTATGGAATTGCCGTAGGAATAATAGTCTTCCTTTTTTCCCCTCGTATAAGGAACTAGTTAAAAGAAAATATGAAACTGAATGTCACATTGCGGCTAAGTTTAATGATAGGAAGATGCTAGAGGCTAAATGGAAACCCATTTTGAATTATAATTTAATAGATACATAGGTGTGTAAGCGATAAAAAAAAAAAACTGTAAAAAGTAGGGTAAGAATTGCAGTCTAAGGAAGTATTATATAGTAAGTAGAATAAGTAACGTCTTGTAGGTGGTATTGTAAGTAGTGTTCGTCTTGTTTTGTAAAGTAGTGTTCTTCGTGTTGCAATT
>NC_142679.1:9790138-9868595 GCF_964200805.1 Pocillopora damicornis | reverse complement strand
CCCTTTTTGAGATAACTTTCTCTACTTTTTTTTCGGAGCATACAATCATCAAAGTGTAAACAAAAAAGAGTTACAGTGAGTTTTCTTTTGAAGCTTTCATATTTAAAATCAGATTTTAGACTAACCTTAGGTTATCTTAACCCAGCTTTGAACAACCTGGCCTTGGTTGGTTAAGGTTTTAACAACGTTTGGGCCAAGGAAGATAACAACCAATCACATCGTGCGAGTTAAAGATATATTTGGTTGAAGTGCAATTTTGAAGCAATTTTGGGTTTTTAACCCTGAGATATAATCCGAGAGCTCTTTTAACTCACGAATTAATCACGAGGCCAAACTACTCTGGATTGTTAAAACCTTTTTGAACCTAACAACATGCCTGGTCCTCTTGTGGATACTCTCAAATGGTCTAACTGGATAAAACGGTGTAATCAGTTAAAATGATCTAATTGGTTAAAATAATCCAACTAGTTAAAATAATCCAATGGTTCAGGCTATAATTAGATAAGATGGTCCCACCAATTTTGTAATCTAACTAGGTAAAATGGTCCAACTGATGAGAATCATCTAAGTAGGTAAAATGTTTTGCTTGGTAGAAATGGTCTAACAAGAAAAAATGGGCAACCGGTAAAGACAGAATAAAATGGTCCTTCTTGAAGTGGTGTAGCTAGAGGAAATGATCTTACCAGAGAAAATGGTTCAAATTGTTATAGTGGTCTAATCGTTCAAAATGGTCCAACTTCACTGGATCAAATTGGTCCAACAGCGTAAAATGGTCTAACTAGATAAAATGGCCCACTCGCTTAAAATGGTTTAACTAGATAAAATGTTCCAATTGGTTAAATTGGTCTGATTGGTTTAAATTGTCCAAACAGATGAAATAGGCTAACTAGGTCCAACTGAATGGTTCAAATAATTTAAATAGTCCAACCAGTTAAAAGAATTTAACTGGCGATCATGATTCAACCAGCGAAGTAAGTCCCACCAGTAAAAATGGTCTAATTAGAGAAAATGGTCCAACTGGCTAAAATGATCCAACTAGTAAATGGTCAAACCAGTTATCATGCTCAACTAGTTAAAATTGTCTAATATGAGAAAATGGTCCTAATGATTGGAACGATTTCACCCTTTAACATTGTCAAACTAGTTAGAATGGTCAAACTGCTGAAATATGGTTCAACAGGTTTAAATTATCCGAACAGATAAAATAGTCCAATTGGTTCAACTGGACCTAACTGGTGTAAATAGATAAAATGGTCCAAATACTTGTTCATCATTAAAAGAGAACATTCCAGGACTAAATAGCTAGACTGATATTTATCCCATGAGCTTGCACAAGAAAAGCAGTGCTACCAGTAGAGTGAAGAGGAAAACAATTTCCCTTTTTTTATCAGTTTGTTTTCATTGTTTGAAACTTGCGAGGTGGAATTAGACACAAAAGAGGCTGAAATGCATTGCACATCTATTTGCTTTGTAATAGCAGTTGATTATACAAGGACAATAGGATTACTTTTCTTTCAAGTTGCCAAGCATTGCAGCTCTCTTGGCCTTGACTCTATCCTTCACTTTGAAATAATAACCCCCAAATTTCTGTGCCTTTACTGACTTGTACTGTGAAACTTGGAAAACCAATCACACTGGAACATTTAGGGAATTGGTGGAATGTTACCGTGTTGCAAAGGAAATTCAAATCAGGTGTCAGAAAGCTTAATTGCAAACAGCAGTGGTGATTAGTTTGTGGTTTTAACTCCTTGAAGTCTTTGATTAATCAGTTTTTTACGCTTTTTCTGAATCTCACAGGAATGTCTCTTCTCAATCACTTCCTGTTTTCATTTAGGAAGTAACAAAAATCTTCTTTAATGATTTAAATACTCTTACAAACTGTTTAGGACTTCCACTGAGGGTCGTTCTCTAAGGTCATCTGTTGTGTGTGCATAATGACACTTCTCTGCTGTCACTGGACAACCATCAGGATGATGCAAGTAAAACCAGCACAATGAAGTTTTCCTTAATGCCTGAGATCTTCGCTGCTTCTTTCCAAAATTAGCCTTCTTTGCACCATGGCATGAGGATTCCTGACTCCAATCCCTCAGTTCAACTAAACCACCAGTAACTAAATAAGACAATTTTGAGTTTACCGCTATGTCAAGATTTTATACAAAGCTTCTACTGTGAAATCATAATTTCTTGACTAACAAAGATGAGAGAGACCCTTTAAATTTTGGAGTTACAACTAAATTCTATGCGGACAGAACAAAAAAAGGGAAAACACAGCAACAACAATTATTGCAGTACCAGCAACTACTAATATAAGACAATTACTACAATTACTAGTACCCCTACTACAAGTACTACAGTAACCACAACTAGCTAGTGCAAACCTTTGAAAATATGATAGTGATTCCGTAACAAGGTCTGAAGACCTCCACATTCATGCTTAAGTTGAACCAAAGTGTCTTTATCAAACAACTGAGCTGCTTCCCAAATTTGCATAGTACCTGACAGAAGAATGGAAGTCAATTGCTGAGTACAAGAACCTTGTAGTTAACAAACCTTGAGATAACCTGCAAGATACCAGAACAATCTAATAGTAGATAATAATAAGTCCAACCTGTATTTAACGGTACCAACAGGGAATGGCAGGGTGAATGCTTTACACAGGTCGACCCCTTAGTACATATGTGCTATTGATCAAGCATGAGTTCAAGAAGCCTGGATATTTACAGAGTTTGTTTACTCCCTTTTAATGGACCTTGACTTCACCTTGGTCCTTAAAAAACAAAAAAAGACAAGGCTAATATCTAGCCATCAAATAGACTTGGTCCATAAAGGATTTATTGTAAAGCAGAGAGGTTTTGCCTTGTTCAGCGTCAAGAATGACTGTTTCTTTGGAGAGCTGGGAAAGAGCACAATATAGCAAGGAGAGTTGTTCGTGTTTCTTTTGTTTTGGCTGTCTTCTGCCCATTTTGGCCACTCCTTTGCCCACATACTTGAAAAAAAATATGGATCTTGTCCATCCAAAATGTAATTTTTTCCTGTGCTGGATAAAAGTATGCAATCTTGAGCAGGCAAGATGGGTCCTTTTTGCTTCAGTAGCCAATTAGAACATGAGATTTGCTTCATATACTGACATCAAAATGGTGGCATGGAGTAATCACATAACAATAACTTGGAACTACTGTAAATGGTATACTATTGTCTAACAGTTGGACCTCTTGGACATTAACTAGCAAAAGATTTGTCTTGTTTTTGACTAACATTTGTCTAAAGAGCCCTAAGAACAAACATAATTTGAAATTAGTGTTTTTTCTTTATAGTGTCTGAAGTTTACTCCATCAAATGCATTGAATTCACCTCCAACTGCAGAATTCAAGGTTGTAAAAACAGAATTCATTACATTTCAAAGTTACACCCATTTTAAAAAAACGTTGAAATTTTAAAATATGATATGATTTGATGAGGAAAGGTAATAAGATATATTTTTTTCAATTGAAATCTTTTTAAAATGGTGTATGATTGTATGTCTACACCCATTTCCAAAAATGTTGCAATTTAAAAATATTTAATATAACGTCTTTTCTCATTGAAAAGGTGTTGATAATAAATTGAAGAGGAATTTTTTTAAAAGCAGAGTATAATAGTTGCTTTTAAAATTTTGAATCTGTTTCACCTTTGCACAATTGTTTGCTTCAAGTGCCCATTTGGTCAGATATATATCAATCAAGTTATCAAATTAATGACGGTGAAAAATAAAAAAGGGGAGGACTATTTAACTGTGGTCAAGAAGACCAGTTTTCGAGGACTGCATAGATCATGAACCAATGACCTCTCATAATTTCTTGTTTCAAACAACTTTACAATGAACAACATAGTGAACAATACAGTAAACTCGGAAATTCCAGAAAGGCTTTGTTGCATATTTCAAAAACACTAGTTACAAAACAACACTTTAAGAAAAGTGACATTTGGTAGTAAACTCTTCCGGATGTATGCATCAAACATTTGACTCTAAGTCGTACCATTGTACCCCAGGAATGGACAAATTGTGTGGTTATTTTAGCCATTTGTTAGTGAGATGGTATATATACCATCAGACCTGCTTTTTCATGGTTCTGTCTGACTTTCATGGCTATAAATAAGCAGTCATAAAGTGCTGAATATAACTAACATTTCAAATATATAGATACATATATTTTTTTTCAATTCTCATGATTGACTGGAGATTTAAGGTATTTTGAGCCTAAACAAGACAGCATACTCTGCTGTTATTGTTCACATTCCAAAAATATGTCCATTGCCTTGATCAAATCACAAAGCACTGCTTTATTGTTTAGCTCTGTTCTTGTTTTGTGACTGCAAATATGGACATCAAGTACCATTCCACAGTTTAAATACTTTTTAATGTAACCATGAGGTTGCAGCTTTGAGTTTGCAGTGTCATTGATGTGTTTGGATGAATTTAAAATGTGTTTGCTGTGGTTGTCGATGATCTGTTTAGGGTTACTCCTGCAGCTGTAACTGATCTTGACTGTGTTACGATTAAAGATTTTCTAAGTTTGTAGTCTTTTGGAAAGCGCTTGCCCTAATAGACAAGAAAAATCTTTCATCTTTAATCTACCAAGCCACCATCACACGTAAGGACAACAGCACCTCTGAAACATACATTCGACTTACAGAAAAGGACTTTGAGACTAGATACAGAAACCATGGCTTCAAAGAAGAGCATTAAGGCACGAGTCCCAAGAACTTCACATTACAACATAACTTGCCTTTTTTTAAGCCCTTCAAATGAGACAAAAATCTGTGATTTGCACCCTCAACAAGATGACAACAATCATTTGGAGAGTGTGTGGACTACTGCTCACATTTCAATGTTACACAGAAAGAACTTCGCAAAATGATTTGCTAGTATTGATATGATTCGCTAATGAGTATTCCTTACCTCCTTTTCGCCATTTACCACCTTTTTCAACCTCTGAAATTGAGCTTGAAGGGCTCAAAAAGTCATCACTTGAAAGAGGTAAACCCAACAAATACCTTGCTACACCATTGACAAAATGTTCTTTGAGAGATCTCTCTAAAGTTGTACAGTTTCGTATTGCCTCCTTCTGAGCACGAGGCTGAAAACTGGAAGGTGCTTGTTTAGAAAAGGTTGAGTAAGACTTGGTGGCAAAAGTTTGAATGCTGGTGTTTCCTCTCCCTCTACACAGCAAGGCATCAGTAGCATGATGCTCATGGTGCTGTCGTTGGATGTCAACAGCCCCTCTATCTTCATGTTGATTAGGTGTTATGTGATTTTGGGAGGGAATATTCCTTAAAGTTTCAGGGGGCTGTTCATCATCAAGATTGCAACCTCTCTCTTGTATCATATCCTTAATTGATATGATTTGTAGGTCATCATTGTTCTCAGTGAATGTTCTTGGTCGTCCAATATGACAGATCTAAGTGTAAAACAAGGTAAAGACAGGAAATAAAAATTTTGTTACCTTAAACATATTTAACTTCATTGTTTGTATCTGTGATTTGTAAGTAATGGTACAAGGTACCAGTTCTACTATTGTAAATAGAAAGAATTTTATTTTGATATTTGAGAGTATTTAAGTAAATGGACTCCTTCCCTGTTTTGTGTGCTTCAGTAAATGCTTTCCTGCACATTTCCTCATTTATCTGATCATTTCTTTAGTTCATATTTTAGCATCATTTAACATTAAAGGCGTGCTTTTCAAGATGGGATGCTTCAATTCTTTTTTTCATTTTACTTAAATTACCTTTATTTTTGGAAATTAGTAATATTCACATTTATCACCATTTACTCAGTTTTATTGAAATTCTACTTTATACAGAGTACATATAAAGTTTATCTCATAATATCACATTGCATTGAATACAGCCACAGTCCTAATAGGAGTTTGAAACAGCTAATGCTTTGGAGCAAACAGCAGGGCCAAACATTGGTGGTCGTATGGCTGCCAGTGGCAAGTTAAAACTGACCAGGGCCACCAAAAGTTAAGGTTTGAATGCCTGATGTGCGACTAGGCTGCAGAATTTGGAAAAGTTGCAATGTAAATTATGTGAAGTACAAAGTTAAAAATAAAACTCAATATGTCGTTTAATTGGACTACCCTTCTCTTCGTTTCTTTGCTTGGACTCTAAGATCATCCATTTTAGTAAATTTTTAGTTCTGAAGGGGAAATTCTGAGTCGTTTTAACAGTGATTTCACGAGCGATCCACATTCACAACGTATAGACGCCATTTTGAGTTTGTGATTGCCACGTGACTCTGGACTTAGCCAGAGTTCTGTGTGTAATGTGTTCTTTCCTTTTAGTTAATGCTCTGTTAAAAGCCATGTGGCATCTAATCAAGTTTTTCATTTTAAAATAGAGGAAATCGAGGGCTTCTTCATTTTGGGATGGGCCACTAAGAATTCAAGGAAACTCGCCCGGCTGGCCACCAAGCACTGGAGTTAATTTTTAGCCCTGAAAAAGGATAATGTAGGAGTCTCTAGCCTTAAATTTTCAAGGTTTTTCTGCCGCAATTTTCCATTGGACTCTGGTTTACAATTTAAGCCTATGCCATGGTATGTCTTGGAATTACAATTTGAAAGAAATGAAAGAAGTTTTAGCTGGTACTTGGATAAATTCCCTAGGAAAGAAAAATATTGAACAATCATCTCAAGAGATCTTTTTGGATCAAGAGGCTTTGTGGGAACCATAATCAGAAGAAAGAAGGCTTTCTATCCACCAGTTTCTTTGTTTGAAAAGTAATGGTGTAACCCCTATCCTCATTGCTGTGTATGGCCTTGAGGTCATTAAATAAGAGGGCAAAGTGAGCAAATAGCTTAAAATCATAAGGTGGGCAGAAAGTTAACCTATGCATAACAAATACAAATCAAACCTTAAACATAGATGAAAGAATTCATGAGAAGCACAAACAAACCCAACATGAATAGTATCAATGAGCTGAAGGGTTGATGGTTCCCAAACTGATCAATGGTCCAACAAAATAAATGACACTGTTGGGTACGCCGAAACACTGTGCCTCACCAGATTTGACTTTTTGTGATCCATCAAATATTTTTGCTTGTGCACAATTGGTCCAAACACAGCATGAAAATGAATATCCCCTAGCTTTAACTGGGTGATATCCAAGCAGTATTGCCCAATTTTCAAACCTTTATGTCCTCTAAGCCTTCATTTGAAATTTAATTCAAGATGAGAGAGGGTTTTTTGGTTGTTACTGAAGAAGGAAAATCTTCTTTGTTCATTAAGTCGTACCAGAAAACACTCAAAAGAAAACATTCCATGCTGCATACAGTAGGCTGTTTGTAAACATTTTATGTACATTGCAAAATACTTGAAAGCAAATAAACTTAATAGCCTCTATTTTGCTTGAAAATATGACCAGATACTTATTATCTGTTCCTCAAGGCTCACAGTTTTCCTCGAGCTTCACTCTCGGGAAACTGTGTGCATCTTGAAACAGATAATGTTTGTGGAAGAATATCCCTACAAATTTTTGGTGCCAAATAGAGGCTACTGCTGATACAGCTTGAAAGTAATAGCCTGAAATTTAAGAGTATATGTTTCTCCATCTTGATGTAGGAGTAAGACAAAATGGGTTAAAAGAGCTGTTGATTTCCTCAAAACATTAGTAATGAACACTCTCAGCTTGATACAAACATACCCAACTCAATTGAGATCATGGCTTTGTTGGATTAATTCTTAGGGGTGATATGTTAAGTACAGAGTTGGGACTAGGTTCCACTTAGTCAGGATCATATGATCCTCTCTTGGTCGATTGTATCTTAAACCACTCATTATTGTACATCAACACATTTGTTTTGATAGAAAGTTCCCATATTTCTCCCTCTTTTGTATCTAATTTTTGATTTTATTGATTCTCCCTGTCTCTTCCATGTTCTCTGTTTTGCCTGCTCACAAAGCCAAGTGGCTTTATTTTTTGCCATTCTGCAATATTTTTTGTCATTTTTATTTTCAATTTGTTATAAGTGTGGTTGGGAGTTATATATTTTTTAATTAAGCAGAAGGAAATGCACTCTTTCAGTCCAATAAAAAAACAAGTGAAAAGTTAAGTATGAAGTAAAGGCAGATGCATGCCATAAATTTGGACTTTTTGGAGAAACAAAATAATGATTGGTAATAACAAAACTAATGTTGAATCAGTTAAAGAAATTAAAACTAAAGAATGTTACTTACTGAGTGGTAGGATCATTGAACTGGGTTTAAAAAGCTTCATTTCAATCAAGGGACTTAAAAATTTTTCAGAGTTACTTTTGGTTCCCATTTGAGATGCCATAAATTTACTTCAGGTAAATTTAAATACATTCAAAATCCTAAAGGTTACTACAGCTCCTATGAGCTCAATTCATGACGTTGAAACATCATTTTCAAGTACTTCAGACTTAATAACCCTTGCGTTAAAATAGAAATAATCTCAGCTTCAGCATACCTTCTTTCTTCTTGAGCCCAAAAAGGATATTTTTATCATAACAGTACTTAGAAGGCACCACTTAGCTATTTACTTACCTAAGTATGTAGAATTGTGAAAGTAACACAATCCTCCCTAGCCTTGAGGTGAAAAAATTGAGCTTTTTGTGATTCTCGCAGACATGTCGCCTTCACATAAATCACTTATCAAATACCTTAATGCTAATTCATCAAGAGCAAGGCATGATGCATTATATGTCACAAAAAACAAAGAATCTCAACCATGTTGCTACCCCCTGAGATTTGGTACAAAACGGTTTAGGTGCATGGTTTGACTTATTCCTCAGCAGCTTAGAAGCTGATCTGCCTAATCACACCCTTAAAGGATAATTTCAACATATAATTATGTAACTTAAATTATTACCCTTTTGGTAGAAGGAATCCTCAATGAATCTTCTTCTACCTGAAAGCCACATGTTTCTCCCACATTGTACACAAAATCCAGGTAATCTCGATACTGCGTCACTTTGCTATTTTTCCTGTTAAACTGGTAAAAATAAACCGATAAGAAAGTTTATACTTGTAGCTGGCACAGTAGAAAAAAATGAGTGACAGGCGTGAACTGTATTGGTAAAAAGTGACAAATGTCCTGCCCTTGCCTTAAAAATTACAATTTTACGCATGCAAATTTGCAATTCTGTTCAAAGGAAGACTTATGATTGAGTATCATGATAAAACTCCCTGATAAAGATGGTAGAAAAAAACAGAGGAAATCCAAATTAGAAAGGGAGGCTTTACCAAAACATTTTTATTTGTGTAATGATAAGGGTGATTTAAAAGGCTTCCAAGCAAATTTCAAAACATTTTGTTTGTAGGTATCTCACATGATCTGACACCTGTCAATCAGAAAGCATGTAAGAAGAAAAAAAAAAAAAGAAGCCCCTGTACACTTTTGCAAAAGTAGCAATACTGGTTTGAAAGGTTAAATTGAGTTTAATGACTATCATGACAGAATGAAGCACAAACAATCTTAGTAACCACATAATTGCATAACTTAAGTCGGTGCAGGATGTATAATTACTCACCTTACAGTTAAAGTCAAACAAGCAACATGGTAGAAGGAAATATCGAGCCATGGTTGATGACCTATCAAGTGACAAAGAAATATTTTATTTTACAAAATACCAAAATATTAAGATCAGATAGGGCCTGATGTCTGATGAACATGTGAAATAGTATTAAGTATGGCTTTGATGTGTCAAATGATGGTCTGTGTCTCTGGTCCTCAAGGTCGAAAGGTGGGATGGCACTAGTATTGGGTATAACTAAGATTATTAATGTCATGGACTGTGAGTGTGATGACAGTGTTGACAAGACACAATGTTTGGTGTGGGTATATCAAGGTATGAACCCACACTGAAAATTTGGAAAGCATGAGAGAAGCATAAGAGTTCCAGAAAGCAGCCTAAGATAAGTCTTACTTCTTTAACACAAAAAAAGCATGAACCAGCTTGTGTACAAAAAATACTGCTTTTTCAATTTTGTGGTATGCAAAACACAAGATACAAAAATACAAAATAATATTCAAGCTGAAATCATTTAAAGCTCTAAAAGTCTATGTAAATCAGGACAGAATGGTAAAACCATCTTAAAAGTTTTATAAGTTGCAGCTGCACTGCACTGGAACTTGGCAAAATGCCCACATCATGCTATATACACTCTACTGGGCATAGATGGAGATTTATACCATGATGGCTCAATAGGATTCCAATAAAAAAAGTGCGCATACTTTTTTGTTGCTACTGTCACCTGTAGGAGTTGAAGCCACATTTTTCATTGAGGCAAGTGAGTGAGTGAGTGAGTTTAACCCTGTCTGGACCCAATGCTACTTAGTGTTTGTTTCAAAGTAATCTTTGATCTTCAGCATTCACACTTGATACACAGTTGAGTTCTCCCTTTTGGTTGTTTCTGGTTTACAGCCACTAGCCCATTATGTTTCCAGTTCATGCTGTGACACTACTGAAGGCAGCACAAGACGATAAACATCTTACAATCATTTCAGGATTGCATGCCATTAAAAACAAAAGTTTTCTTAACAGAAATATCTAAACCCTTTAGCTCCCAGATCAAATTTGTAATTATCCTTACTGTCAACCATACAATACTTATAATGTTAGCTCTGGGAATTTAGTATTGGATCAACTAATTAACCCCAAATTGTGATTTTTTCTTTATTCTCATCACTTATATTGTTGATATTGTATTGATGTTGTATGGAGAAATTCTGTCTTTGTCATGCACTCATGGGAGTTAAAGGGTTAATTGGTGTGATGGGCCCATCATAAAGCCTGAGGGAAAAATTCTTTTTCTTTAATGAGAGCATTTTACAAGGACAATCTTTTCAGTTCTTGCCCTGGTACAACAAAAGATGATAAGCATTTCAAAATAATTTTCCATGCAGAAATATCTCAATAGATATGTTGTGGGATGACAAACAAAAATTACCTGAAATGCTGAATGCCTTTAAGTATTAAACGAAAGTCTTAAAAATGGAATTGCACTGAAGTAAGAAAATTATTTATAATTAACAGGCGGAATTTAAAGAAGCAAAGGTAATCATTGTTGGAGTCCAGACGATAGGGGAACCACACGGCTTCTGGGTTAGCCCCTTCACCTTATTATTATGTTACTGATGCATTGACAATGAAGAAACAAATGATAATACTTAGAACTATTTGTCAAAGCCTCAAAAGTGAAATGTACTGAACATCAAATCCTTTCTGATCATCACAAGATAAACCCACCTAGCAGCCATTACAGGTATCCAGGGAGTGAGTTCATCAGAATGATTGCCAATGAGCCAGTCGACATCTGGAAACAGACCAGGTAAAGTAGGATTCACTGCCTTTTCCTGTAAATGGAACATTGCTGGTCAGAGGCTAAGATTACAGATTGGATTACATCCAATCCAGAAATTTCATTAATCAAAAAAATATGATAATATTAATTAAAAAGACTATGGGCTAGTTATTTAAGCAGAGGTCAGCCCTTGTTTAAGAAAACCACGTCTTAAACTATCCTTAATTTAGCTGAACCTTCTGAACAGTGTCAAGAGGGCCAAAAGCTATCAGTGGAGGGACATTTATGTAATCAAAGCAACCCTCCTAGAGAGAAAACCTGAGGCCCAATCATTACATAAGACAATAATTTGGGTTCCACCTTTTGTAAACAACTGGCCCTGAGGATACAAAAGCTGTACTAAGTGCGACACAAAGGGTGCTGATTAGTACATATCATAAAGGCCCCAGTTATTCAAAAGGTGAATAACCTGATCCACTTGATGAATCTCTATCCGGTGGACAGCACAATACATTTAGTTAATACTTATTTGCTAGAAAGCAATCTATCCATTGGATAGCATTGTCCATCCTTCAAACAACTGAGCCAAAGTGACTGTGAGAGGTGATATAAGCATTATCAATCAAGTGTGTGGTGAAGATGGCTGAATATAGTATACAAAAGATATTGTTCCTTACCAAGAGTCAAGAATGACTGGCTTACTTTGAGAGCCAGCAAAGGAAGCCAACTATGTAGCACAATAAACCCACGAGAGTTGTACATGTTTTCTTTTGTTTTAACTGCATTCCGCTGCTTTTTGCGATTCTGTCGTCAACATGGTCCTGTTGTGACTGTTTTTTTTTGGGAGTTGCATGACTGACAACCTTGTTTTGAAATTGTGAGCCTAGGTTCAAATTACATACCTCATGGAAAATACGCATTGGTGACGTTTTGAGAGAGGAGAGATTTTGAGTTATATACAACATTTTGTGAAGATTAAATCTTTAATTTGAGAAACTAAAGTGAGTTATCTGGTGTCTCTGGAAAATGGAATTTTGGTTCCCACACCAAAAGTGGCGACCCTGTCAGGACAGCAATACATGTGAGCAAGAGTGCAAGAATCTTGAGGGAATTGAATAACAAAGCTATCGACAAATCTAGTGAGAAATTCTACAAATATGGTGGATAAAGCTGAAGCTGAGAAGAACTACGCTAAGGAGTGGAAAAAGGTGACCTACTATGTCCAGGAGATAAAAGAAAACATGACTATGAAGGTAAAAGGAGATTTGTTGTTGGCTTACGAGAAAATTTGCGGGATTTGTAAAAGCCTTGAGGATTCGGTGGACCATGTGAAGGATGCAATGTTGGATGCAGAAATGAGTCTTTAAGAGGTGAAAGTTTGGGCACACGTTTGTAAAGAAGAGTTAATACCAGTGCACAAGCTAAGGAATAAGCTCAAGCATGCATTGGATAATTTAGAGAAAAAAGAAATACACAAGCGAGAAGAAGACTGGTTTCATAAGAAGTTTGAGTTGGAAATGGCACTCAAAGAGAAAAGCTATGCAAAAGATAAGCAAACCTCAAGTGGTTAAACTGCAGAAATATATGAAAACAGCTTTCAAGGGAGACTGTAAAGTCTGGCTTCAGTTTTGGAACCAGTTTGTTGTGGAAGTGGAAAGCACAAACATCTCTGAGATAAGTAAATTCAATAACTTGTTAGAACTAGTTGAGGGAGAACCAAAAGAGCACATTCTTGGGCTGCCCCACACGCCTGAAGGATATCATGAAGCTAAGAAAATCCTTGAAATGACCTTTGGAAAAGACATTAAGGTTTATAAGGCCTTAATTAGGGACTTAGAAAGCTTGCCAAACATAACCAGTTCCCACAAAATCAAAGAGATTCACAACTTTTACACTAAGTTGTCTAAGACAGTCTGAACCTTAGCGACGATGAAGACACTAGAGGGTGCCCAGAGTTATGTGTACAACATAATAGACAAATTGGGTCCGATAAGGGAGGCTATGGCCCAAAAAGATTATGACTGGGAGAAATGGGGACTTGAGGAGCTAGTTGAAAATTTGAGGAAGTACACAGACTGAAACCCCCTGCCCTTGGTGGAATCTAGCCTGCAATCTCCAAGCTCCACTGTACCTGGGAATTGAGAAAATCGCCAAAAGAAACCAGAGAAAAACTTAATGGCTGGAGGAAATATACGGCAGCTGCAAAGTCCCCCTCCCTGTGTTTACTGTGGTTTAAACAGTCATCGTAGCAGTGACTTTACTAAGGTTTTAGACATTGCCAGTAGATGGGAATATTTAACAAGAAACAAGTTATGTTATAACTGCACAAGGTCTGGGCATCTGGCTTCCAAATGTAAAGGACGAGGGTGTGGTATGTAATGGAAGACACCATACCTCTGTATGTGACAAGATGAAGATGACACTCCTGCCCACCCACAAGGGTACCCCTGAGTCATTGGGTCGGTCTGAAAGGTTTTATGGTGCAATGGATTCTCAAAACATGTGTACCTTGCATGCAACTGTAATTGCTAAAGTTGGAGGAGTACAAGCTCGAATCATGTTGGACAGTGGAGCTGGAAGCTCCCACATCAGCTCAAGTTTGGTCACAGAACTGAACCTGAAGCCATACCAAACTGAAAGGAGGGTCATAGAACAAATGTATGGGACAGTGGACAAACTTGTTGAGATATACAAGGTCCGCGTTGAATCAAATGCCATTGAGGGCTTTGAGCTTGAGCTATGTTGCATAAATGCAGAGAAACCAGTGTTAACTCATCTCCCTAACCCAAGAATATCGGAGTTAAAGAAGGCCAACAACTGCATAAAGAGACTACACTTCAGTGAAGAAATGGTGATGGAAGATAACTTGCCAGTCCATGTGATCCTTGGTGCTGCAGATATCAAAACAACTGAACCAGCTGTCCTAGGAGTAAATCCAGACATTGATCCTGGTGCAGAGCACACCATGCTGGGTTGGGTGATCATGGGAAAGTTAACGTCGTTGAGTACAGAGACTGAAAAGGATTTCTTCTTAAATTCAAGCCAACATGAATTTGAGCAGATGTGTTCGCAGGAGGTCCTAGGACCGACTCATAAAGCTGACGTGCAGCAGTTGTTCCATGAAGATTTCAAAGATCACTTACAACATTTGGATGATGGAACATATTCAACATGGTTGCCATGGAAACCAGATCAGCCCCTCTGCCTTCAAACAAACAACTGACTATTGGAAGGCTAAGAAGTACAACACAGAAACTAGAGAGGATGCAGCAACTTAAAGAGTACCATATGGTTACAACAGAGCAATTAGCAGAAGGAATCTTGGAAGAGGTGCCCAAAACACCTATGGGGGAGGTCATCCTTTATATTCCTCATCAACTAGTGATCTGAGACCAGGCCGAGTCCACAAAGATGAGGATAGTTTATGATTGTTCAGCATAGACACATTGTCAAGTACTTTCCTTGAACAACTGTTTGGAAGTAGGACCCCCTTTACATCCCATGTTATTTGACATCCTTCTTCGAAATCGTCTGAAGATGTTGTGTATCACCGGAGATATTCACCCAAGAGTGGACCCAAGAGATAGAGATGCCCTTCACCTTCTATGATATGAGAACCTCAACTCAAGAACAGTGAGGCAGTATTATTTCACCAGAGTGATTTTTGGGTCAGGACCAAGCCCATATATTCTTGGGGCCACAATTCAAAAACATGTGAGCCAGTATGCCGATAAGTACCTCAGTACTGCTGATGAGTTGCTAAAAAACACATGTGGATGATGTTCAATCAGGTGGTGATTGTGTGGAAGAGCTGATTAGTTTCAAAGAGGAGGCCATGTGAATAATGGAAGAAGGAGGGTTTCACCTGCACAAGTGGCACAGCAACATTCTAGAATTAGAAGAACCACAGCAAATTGATGATGAAACCCTACTATCACAAGCAAGCTCAACTTATGCAAAGTTAGTGGTTGGAACCCATTCCCAAGAAACAAAGATACTTGGAGTACCTTGAAACAAGGTAGAAGACACAATTTCAGTTGATTTCATAAAGCCATTGGGAACAATGAGTGATGGTCCCCTTACCAAGAGAAAGATGTTATCAGCCATAAATGGTGTTTATGACTTGTTGGGACTTGCAGCACCAGTGACCATCATGGGAAAGATCCGGTACAGTGAGGTTTGCTTAAGGAAGCTAAGGTGGGACCAAGTGGTACCAGACGATATGCAAAGATCTTGGAACAACTGGCTGAAGGGAATGGAGAAGTGTCCGTCAATAAGTGTTCCACACAGTGTTGTGAGTAAAGATGTGAGAAGAATTGGCCTTCATGGTTTTGCTGATGCAAGAAAGCTAGCAGTTTCAGCAGCCATTTATGCACTTGTATTTCATCATGTTGCTCCAGTTCACCAGAGCCTGCTTGTTGCGAAGTCAAGAATAGCACCAAAACACCTGTCAATCCCACGGTTGGAGCTTATTGCAGCACACACCTTGAGCAAATTGATGAATCATGTGAAGGAAGTAATGGAAGGTCAGCTAGTTGAAGAGTATCACTGCTGGGTCGATAGTACTGCAGTGCTGTACTGGATTAAAGGTCATGGGATGTGGTCAGTTTGTTCGAAACCATACTGAAGTGATACAAGACAAGCAATACCTGAAGTGGCACCATGTCCCAACAAAAGACAATCCCAGAGACCACGGAAGTACAAGCACAGAGCCCTGTAAAATGGGAGAGCTTTGGTTTAAAGGACCAGACTGGCTAAGTTGTCTGGGAAAATGGCCACAGCAACCTGAGGTGTCAGAAACCGTAGAAACAGCAAAAGAGAGTGTGAAGCCTAAGTTCGAGAAACAGCTTCTTGTCAAAGAAGAAAAGAAAAATCCAATTGTGGATCAGCTTCTTAACAAGTATGCATCTTATCAGAAGCTTCTGAGGATAACTGCCATTGTGAGATGATTTATTGGCAACTGCAAGAAGAAAGAGAAAGAGAAGGGACCATTGACAACAGAAGAAACACAAGCAGCAGAGAAGTACTGGCTTCACCAGGCCCAGGCATCTCAGGATGTCAAGTCAGATGTTGCACTGAAGAAGGATGAGGATGGAATATTAAGATGTTTTGGAAGAGTGAAGGATTACAACCCAATCTTTCTTCCCTGAAGTTGCAAGCTAGCCTTCCTTATTGTGAAACAACTCCGTGAGCAGATGATGGACAGGGGAGTCTCAATAACCTTATGTCGCATGCGAGAGAAGTTTTGGGTACCCAAGTTAAGAGTGCTGACTAAGAAGGTGATACAAGACTGTACAGTTTGCAAATGCTATTGGTGGAAGCCATTGTCCACTTTACCTATCTTGGAGTGTAGATTGCCACTTTTCAGAACCCAACCATCAGACACTTTTGTCATGACGTGGGTAGATTTTGCAGGACCAGTGTACTATAAGATTACAAAGTCAAGTACAGCAAAGGCATACATCGCACTGTTCACTTGTGCTAGCATCAGAGCAGTCCATTTGAAGCTATGTCACAATCTGTCCACCACATAATTTCAGAGAGCCTTAAAGGAATTTACTGCTAGACGAGGATGTCCCCTTGGTGGGGAGGCTTCTTTGAGTGCCTAATTGGCATTATGAAAAGGTGTATGTCTTAAGTGATTGGCTGAAGTCTACTCAGCTATGAAGAGTTGCAAGAAGTCCTGTTAGACATTGAAATCTGCATGAACAGCAGGCCATTGTTTTATCAGGGAGAGGAATTTGAGCAACCAGTGTTCATCCCAAACATGTCACTCAGAGGGAGGCCAAACCCCATCTTAGAGGAGGATCTTGAGAAGATTGGAGAGGAAGAAGTAACCAGACAAATGAGGTTTCTGCAGAAAAACAAAGAACATGTTTGAAAGAGATTCGTGAAGGAGTATGTGCACGCCCTTGAAGAAAGACAGCAACTGCCCACCAGTAACATTGCTGAAATCCCAAACACAGGAGCGCTGGTGTTGCTTAAAGATGAAACCAAGAATAGAACACTGTGGAAGCTTGCACAAGTGGTAGGAAAGGTCACAGGCAAGGATGGAACAGTCTGAGGATTGAAGCTTAAGCAAGGGAATAGTTACATTGTGGAGCACCCCTTGCAACTCATATGTAAACTAGAAATTGGAGGAGAGGATCCTGACTGCCAGCCAAACCCAGAAGCAGAAGTGTTCAGACCAAGATTGAGACCAAGTAGAAGATCCAAGGAGATTGCAAACGAGAGAATCAAGGACATTGTTTCACAAGAAGTTTAAGAACATTTAAGCTGATTAACACTTAAATGGGGGGAGGGTGTCGTGACTGTTTTTTTGGGGGGGTTGCGTGACTGACAACCTCGTTTTGAAATTGTGAGCCTCGGTTCAAATTAAGTACCTCGTGGAAAATACACATCGGTGACGTTTTGAGAGAGGGGAGATTTTGAGTTGTGTACAACATTTTGTGAAGATTAAACCTTTAATTCGAGAAAGTAGAGTGAGTTATTTGGTTTCTCTGGAAAACGGAATTTTGGTTCCCACAGTCCAAAAATTATAATCTTTGTTGGTCCACTCCATGCATTTGTTTTTTTTTATGCAGGATAAAATCTAGTAAGTTCCTATTGTCATGTTCATTCTTACTGTTAACTATGCCAACTCCCCCATTGTAAATTACAAAAGAACCTTCCACCATCTAAAAGAATCACTGACTCCCCACTTTACCTATACTATGTATATATATATATATATATATATAGATGAATGTGGGGGTAGAGTCTACCTTGGCATGAAGTGCTCAATGCTGTGGTAGCAGAGCTAAGTATACACAAGTTAAAGAATTAAAGAGTACACATCGATTCTCTGTGACTCTGAGTTTCACGCCTAAGCACTCGTCAAACAGAACTTTTCACTGATTGAAGTGACTTTAAATAAAAAACCTGGAGTGAGGTGTCTCCACCATACAGATCCCAAATTTTACGTCGACGCACATCAATACCACTTCCTGGATGCTGAAATGTAAAAATATTCAACTGATCCAATAATGTAGAAAAAATAAGATGGATCCACCAGTGAAAGGTGAATCTCGATTAAAAATTAAAATCATCAAGTCTAGTTAGTTCAAAGATGTTGTAAAAGATAGCACATGAATACATCAAACTAGTTTTTATGGACTGAGCATAGCCTATGACAACGCATTTTATCATCTTGAGCTTTATTGCCACTACAGCCTAAGATTTTTTTTTGGGAGGGGGGGGGGAATTGTGGATCCTATTTTTTGAAATACATTAATAAGGTCAACTTTTCATGTCTGTAAAAGGTAATTACTGTATGAGAGTTGTAACAAGTATTGGAAAATCTAATTGTTTCATAATCCACACTTTTCTTATACCTTCAGCAACAGCTGCTTTGACATTACTGACCTAATCACTCTTATTATTGTACAGGCAGTTGCAAATGTGGGTTTCAACTGCACATGGTGTTGCATTTGAATAACCTGCCTAGCAGGCATTTTTTTGTGTTTTATTCCCCTTGCAGCTTTGGAACTTACTCAAATGCTTCCCATCAAAACCACTAGTTAAAAACACCAGTTATTATGACCTTGCATGTAAAATAGCCTATTTATTATACAACTTATCCCCAAGGAATCTAAAGTTATTGCTTTAGTTGTCTAATTTTAACTAACTTTCCTGCAATATTTGTGCATCTTTCATGACTTAAAAAAGTGATTGCCCAGTTCAATTCCTTTCAATAGCACCATTTTGCTAAATATCATATTCCATAGGGTCTGTGCTCAATTATCAGGAAATGCTTAATGATGAAATTTCCCAAATAAAAAAAAGAAAAACACATACCCCTTCCTTGCTGAGAATGTGAACCAGGAATCCATTTCCACATCCAAGATCAACAAAGCTCTGTTTCTGCTTAAGATTCTTCTCATATCTCTCCTTCTTCCAAAGGACCTATCACAATTTAATATGATATCAATATCACAGTCAGTTGGGTGCTCTATCCAAAGCAACCACATCACTTAAGAGTTTACAACTATTTATTGTTCATTATAATTATGTATTACTGGTAAGTTAATCAGGAAAGACTACAAATAAAGATTGTTGCTGCTTCTGCTGTTTAAGGGTAGAATAGACATTTACTTGTCTTGTAATGAAAGCAAAATTTATGGACACCAAACACTTTGTTTGATGTTCACAAAAGTAACCATTTGTAGTCGACAATTTTTCCCTTTGTTGAGCATACCCATGCATTTCTTAATCAGGTCACTTGTATTAGTTAAGGACCCACTTACATGGCCATTTCAAAAGTTAACACATGATGCATGTAATAAAAGCAACTTCAAGTGCTTTACTAGATAAGAAAAGATGTGATTTGTATAGCTGCTTGTTCATAACATACTTAGACTCATGATGCTTTGACTACATACTGGTAGTCTTCTTCAGGTGATGAGGTCAACTGGTCATGCGTGATCTTATGAAGCATGATGCTCTGCTATGATTAGCTTCTTGAATATAGGGTACATGACGCTCCTTGGAAAGGGAAACAGAGTTTCCACACCTTTATTAGTTTCAAGCAGGTTGGCTCCAGCAAAAGTAATTTTGTCTCGGTCAGGATTCGGTCAGACTAGGGTTATGTTGACAAGATGGATGAAGCATGGCTTGACCACATTTGCTGTTCCTGGTCATGATCTGCTGCTAAATAGAACGATTTATATGGATGTAGAAAGTAATCTTGGACCAGGAGATATTATGAGGGAGACCACAGATCAACTAGATGAACTGAACCCGCAAGGGAGCGATACGAGTAAAACAACATACTCCTGAGTTTGTTTGCTGAACATCTGTCGCCAGTACTGAAGTTCAGTTAGCCCCTCAGTGCTTCAATCCTTTAAGTTGCTTGGCATCTTAAGATATAGAGGATCTAGAGGAGGCTGTCGACAAAGGATTCCAGTCAAGATTTCTAATAGGAGGGATGAAATCAGTCATTGGAGTGTCGACTGCTGTCCTGTTGATGGCATGGCTAGAGCAAACCTTGTCCCTATTGCTAGACAAGTGGATCCTACGACTAACAAATCCAGCTCAGAATTTATGGTACCTAAATTTTTATCTACAAATATTTGCAGCCTTGCCAAGACTAAGAACCGTGTTTGAGCTGCTGTGGCACTGGAGGCAGATTTGAATAACAAAGACATTGATATCTGTGTTGTTTCTGAGACCCATCTTAAGCCAGGAATGCTGGACACTATTGTTAACATACCCAGCTACAAAATATTTAGACAAGATAGGAACTGGTTAGGCCTGGATAGCAGATGTAAAGGTGGAATCACTATATTTGCAAGGAGTAACTTGGACGTAATTGATTGCCATAGATCAGAACTCTATGAACTTTTATGTTTGACTTTTAAATTACCCTCAGGACACTTACTATTAGTGTGTGGAGTGTACCACCTGCCCCAGCCAACATACAGGCCTTCGGACTTTCTACAATACCTTGTTCATTTAGTGGACAATGCTTTAGATCAACACCCTGGATTGACCATTGTCTTGGGCAGCGATACTAACCAACTGGAGGTAAATGATCTTTGTCAATTGACAGCATGGAAGTTCCTTGAGGACTTTCCAACTAAGGGTGTTGCATACTTGGATAATGTCCTCACAAATCGACCGGACTAATTTGGGAAATGTGCTTCATTTTCTATATCAATAAAAACGGATCACATGGCGGTCATTTTACCAGTGGGATCAAACCTCGAACCTGTTTGCCAAAAAATTCGCATCTGGGATTGCAGAAAACACTGAAAGGAGGTGTTATACTTAGAAATTGTGGGAGAGACTTGGGATAGTGTCTTGGGAACAAACGATGTGGATGAGGCTGTGAATAACTTGGAAACTCTTATTCACAGACACATGGATAAGTGCATGCCATTCAGAACAGTTTGCATCTCATTGCATGATCCGGTGTGGGTAACACCCCCTCTCAAGTCCCTGATGAGGTCTAAATCCAGGATTGGTCAAAACAGGGGGGATCGGCTTTGGGAATTTAACAGGAGAATAAGTGAAGTTATCAGTGAGAACAGGAGAAATCTCCTTCAAGCACCTGTAGGAGCTGGAAAGTGGTGGAAACACATGGATAGCCTGTCACAGCACTAGTGTTCCTCGGCCATGGTTACATTGTACATGCAATCTTTGGCTGAGCTGAATGATTATTTTGCTGAATTTTGTCGAGACAGTGCGTATAAACAGCCTACACCTGCCCAACTTGAGAGAGGAGTTCAAGTTCCTGAGATTTCAGAAAGACAGGTATGGAATTGTTTGCAGCACCTGAAGAAAACTGCCACTGGATCAGACCTCATACCATTCTGGGTATGGAGAGACCACACGGAAATTGTTACACCTTTAATTTGCAAGATCTGGGAAACTTATCCCCAAGGTTCAATACCTGACCCTTACTTATCATGGAAAAGAGCTCACTTGAACCCCCTCCCCAAGGTTGATGTTCCCAAGGGAAAGATAGACTACAGAGGAATCAACATCACCCCTGTAATTGCACGTGCATTTTAAAAGTCTGTTTATAACATTCATGTGAGGGACACTGTTGAGCAACATCTGAGCTCAACTCAGTTTGCCTACAGGACAGGGGGAGCAGTATTGACACACTCCTCAGTATGCAGCACACCATCTATAGTTATCTAAATGACCCTAAGTGTAAAGCCGTACGTTTGTTTTCCATGGATTTCAGTAAAGCGTTCAATAGTGTTAATCATAAACTTTTGTCCTATAAGCTTAAGGATATATCGTTAAATCCATTTATAATCAATTGGTATTTAAGCTTTCTTGAGAATCGTCAACAGTGCATTATTTATAATAGTTTTCAGGGACAATGGAAATGTGTGAACAGGGGCACAACACAGGGTAGTGTGAGTGGTCCGTACTTATTTAGTATTTTTATTAATGATCTGGAAGTCAGCATAGATAATCACCCAGCCCTGTTTAAATACACAGACAACTCTACTCTCATTGTTCCCATTTGGAGTAATGGCCACTGATGTACGGATTTGGTGGATTGGTTTTTGGTTTGGTCTAAGGAAAGTAATATGATTTGTAATCTGTCGAAATGTAAAGAAATTATTTTTCGCAAGAAAGGTTTTATTCAGGATATTGCGCAAGTTAATAACATTCGGCAATGCAGGAGAATTGTAAATAGAGCAAACATGTATATGCTAAGTTGATTTAGGCAAATAAGTGTCTGTTTGTATTAAGATCTTTACGGAAGGAAGGTTTCAGTCAAGGTGAAGTAGACCACGTATTTAGTGCCTTAGTTTCACTAAACTCCACTTATGGTCTGCCTGTTTATGGCACTATGGACACAGATCTCATGGTCATACAAAACGTTATGGACAGATGCTTTAAAGGCAAATACACATCTAAGAGAATAGACATTCAGGAACTTTTAGAAAAGGCAAATAATAAGATTTTCAAGGTACGTTCAGTGGATCGCGATTGCCCACTTAGTAACATCATTCCAAAGAAGAAAGAAACAAAGTACCAACTCAGAAACAAAAGTGCTCATCACCCAGATATAAAGACTGACAGATTTAAGAATGTTATTGTAAATAGGCTTATCTTTAAATATAATTTTTGATCTTTCTATTGTTTCATATAGTATGTCTTATGTATATCTATACAGTATGTCGTGTATTTTCAGACTCCTAACTGCTGATGTAACTTAAGATGTCTTTTTATCTTAGGAGGAATAAAGATTGATTGATTGATTGATTGATTGATTGATTAGTTGTTTTTAAACAGCTCTGATTGATGCATTTCGATCCTTGCCGTTTCATTCAGTGATTTGCTCCCTTGGTGGTCCGCTGTCACTAGGCTCTCCTGTTGTTGTATTTTTTGATCGTGGGCATCCACGCTTCTAGAATTTCTATTCCACTGTCTCTGTTAACGTTGTCAGGGTGAAGTCTTTTGATTGTGGATGCCCACAATCAAAAAACACAACAACAGGAGAGCCATGCAATGGCAGACCGCCAAGGGAGCAAATCACTGAATGAAACAGCAAGGATCAAAATGCACCAATCAGAGCTGTTGAAAACCAACTAATCACAGCAGAGCATCATGCTTAATAAGATCATGCATGACCAGTCAACCTCATTGCCTGAAAAAGACTAGCAGTATGCAGTCAAAATGTCACGATCTACATCATGTGGCTACATCGTGAGACAAACGAAAAACTTAGCTTTTATTGTTATTCACCGCGATGAATAATCACAACCTTTTTTACGATACTTAGACACGTTCCCATAATGACTGGAAGCATATAAATTGGCTTTAAAATATTTTGCAACAGACAGGGATCCTTAAAATGTAAAGTTGCTATCAGAAAACACCTCCATTAGTGAGGGATGTCACTATGTCGAGAAACAATGACATGAATTTTCTTTGACACTCTTCACAATGCTCTTAAGTTAAGATTTCAAGTCACAATAACTAAGTGATTTTGCCCCCAATTTGGAATAGCCTGAACTAAATTTTCAGCCGCTAAAGAACCTACAAGAGCCCTGGCCTCTTAATTACTAAAACTGTTTCTGTACTATGAATGTGGAGTTTTTGTTGGATTAAGATTTCAAGCCCTCAACCCAACATTCACTTAGTTTGGGATATTAAAAAAGGTACTGATTCTCTAACAGGCTGACATTTTACAATGGAAAATAAGTAAATAAAGTAGATAAAAAAGGTAAAAACAAAATTTTTGGCTGGCTCATCCAAGATTGTCGGAGAAGTGGAGTTAGTACGTTAGTACGTTGGTACACAAGAGACATGCAGTCCTTTAATCGACCTTAGTACGTTGGTACGCAAGTCATTCATGCTTGTTCCAGAAGTGTAGTTAGTACGTTAGTACGTTGGTACGCTAGTGACATGCAGTCCTCTGATTGAACGCTTGTACACAAGGACGCAGGTCATTCATGGTTGTCAGAGAAGTGGAGTTAGTACGCTAGTACGTTGGTGCACAAGAGACATACAGTTCTTTAATCGAACCCTAGTACGTTGGTACACAAGTCATTCGTGCTTGTTCGAGAAGTGTAGTTAGTACGTTAGTACGTTGGTACGCTAGTGAAATGCGGTCCTCTGATCGAGCGCTTGTACACAAGGACGCAGGTCAGTCATGGTTGTCGCAGAAGTGGAGTTAGTACGCTAGTACGTTGGTACACACGAGACATCCAGTTCTTTAATCCAACCCTAAGTGTAGTTGGTGCGCTAATACGTTGGTACGCTAGTGACATGCAGTCCTTTAATCGAACGCTAGTACATAACGACGCAGTTCATTCATCGGAGAAGTGGAGTTAGTACGCTAGTACGTTGGTACGCTAGTGACACAGTTAGCATACGTACTGATAGTACTATAGTACTGGTGAACACCGTTAGTACTGTAGTACTAATGACTAAGCAAAAAACTAAAAGAAATCTTTCCTAAAACGAGCAGCATATGGAATCATGTTCCAATAAAAAAGAAACGTGTCAATTAAAATATGCCGTCAAACAAACTTATCTTGAAAAATGTCTTCGCATTAATGAATAAGCTCCCATTCTTTACTCTGGTAAAATTTATGAAAATAAATCATATGTCTGAAATCAGTGTTCATTAAGCTTTAAGGAAATGTATACTTTTATAGGGTTAACATGCATAGCTTTCACGCTTTCTCAGTTTGAGCGAAAACACTAATTTCCTTCTGTGATACCTCAATGATAATAAAAGTGTTTTTACAAGGATTTCTAGCCCTAAGAAAGGCTGTAACTATACCTGTGTAAAAATTTTCTATGTGAACTTGAAATCACTGTCAGTTTGCACCACTCCTGTCATATACAGTCATCAACGAAATAATACACAGTTGCTTGTAGATATGGAGTTTCTTCTCTTGTGTTTGAATTGATATCTCAATTGTTGGCATCAAATTGAACTCTTAAAGAAAATTCCATACCTAAGTGTGTCCATAGATTATTCTCTATCTGACAAATTAAGAATATGTATAGCCTTACTAGTATAAGAGAAATAATCAAAAGCACATCACATTCAATACCACTCATAGACTACAAGCCTTCCTTAATATAAATGTTCCAAACTGTCTTTTTAGAACTGTAAGACTGCTCTAAGTTTTAATTGATAAAAAAAGGATTTCCATATGAGAGGAGCAGCATTAACAGAGGCACAATTTATAAGTTTAGAGCAGTTGACTTTTGAAACGAAAAGAAGGTAACATGTTTAATTTAAACCACCAGCAACTTAAATTGTGCCATTTAAACTAGAGGATGAGATCCACAATAAGCTAGTGTAGATTGATAAGAACAGGAGTGACATGATCAAATTTTGCAATCTGAAAAATCACCCCAAGAATCCTGAACTTTCTGTAAACAATCCATAAGGCAGACTAACACAAACTGAGTCACAATAATCATGTATGGAAAAGAGTTTCCTGATCTGCCTGATGTTGTACAGTTCACACAAAGCCCTACTTCACCAAACAAGGACCAAAGGTTTCAAAGGCTTTCTAAAGGCTAGAGATGGCCTCACCAACAACAAATAAATCAATTGATATCTTCTAAAGTTGTCAAACTGCGCCATAACTCAGTTTTCTCAACAAAATGCACTTTCTGATCACAGAACAGTGTTGCTTTCTGAGTGAATAGAGCAAAGTCTGAAGGAAATGTAGATCTGAATGTCATCAGTTTATCCATGAATGAAAGTGAAATGATGAGAAATAGTAATTAAAAAATAGGTGGGAGATATAAGGTGTAAATAAAATTGGAACCATACAACTATCCTGACTGACTCCATGGTCAAGAGTTGAGTTATGGGAAGTTTTACCACCAATCTAAATATGCTGCTAATGATCACATAAAAATGAGTCAAATCAATTTAATGCAGGACCAAGAGCTCCAAAATCCTACTGCATGATATACAGAAGGATGGCATATTAAGTGCTATCAAAGGCAGCACTTATAGGGTCCAAATTTATGAGAAGTGTCACTTCCTCATAATCCATATTCAATAAGCCGTCAATTTGAATTTCTGATATCACAGTCTTTGTCAAGTGAACTGAAATTTAGGAAGATGAAGAATTTTTTTAATTACAATGGATTATATGTTGTTTAGGAGCAGTCTCTTAAACCCTATTTGCCCTAATACTGTTATTCATATTCTCAACACTGTCATCTTTATGTTTCCTCCAAGATAGTAGTGATTAGGAGGATTTGTTTGGCAATTACAAGCTTCTTCAGTTTGTAATCATGTTCCTTATTTTAATGACCTTAATTTTGGATTCAGCAGTGATGCTGTAAGAAGAAGCTAGATCCCAGTCACTCTTTTGCAATAAAAAGTTAAATGATAGTTGAAATCTCTACAGATAACAAGGGCCCCAAGGCATATATCAACATTCTCTTAAAACTGAGGGAATTCAGTGAAGATGAAACAGTATTATCTTATAAGGAAGTGGAGGATGAATCACCAGTCTCACAAACTAAGACAATCCACTCAGAACATTTTAAGGACTTTTCTCCCTTCCTATGAATTAAAAGAGAGTGGTACATGCATAGATTGAGAGATTAGTGTGTACTGGTTGTTCACAACAAAGGATATATCTACATTAGAATTAGTAATTTCTGGGATGAGAGGTGCAAATTCAGCAACAAAACAAAAGCATAGACAAAAAGTAGCCATCTAAAACCAGCACTGAAAACAAGTGTTTTGTTTGTTTTGTTTTGTTTGTTTTCTATTTGACTGTTTGTTTGTTTTTTTGGGGGATGGGGGGATGGGGGGATAAATACACATCATATTATTTAGGTTCCCTATCACAACTGTTGATTAAAAGCCACCTGTGTGTGTGTGTGTGACTGTGTGTGTGTGTGTGTGAGTGTGTGTGTGTGAAGAGCCAGCAAGCAGCACTTATCCATCCTAAATTCCTGCCATATTTTACTGGGCTAGTTTTAGCATCTCCATAAATTAGGAGCTGACCTGATACAGGCTACACCATCATAAATCAACACAAAGGGTTGGCAATTAACAGAAAACTGAGTTCAAGACAACAGCTATAGGAAAGGAGTTAAAGAATAAGTGGTATATAGAATTAACATAAAATTACTGACTGTATATTTAAGAATTCTCATTTTTATCAGAAACTATAGTACTTACCAGCAAATATGAAGCTATAGCAATATCTTCATACACAAATTTCTGGGGATCTGTACTTTCTGGCCACATCTGTTTGAGGAATCATAAATATTTACCATTAATTAATTGTACTTTATCATATGTCACATTTTATCAAATTTGATACTTTCAGCATGTACTTTCAAGCCAAAGTGGGACTCTAGGAATGGAAATCATAAAATCCATATGTTGCAAACAAATACTAGTTTGTCCTGTTTTGGGGAACCAGCATTAAGTAGCATTTGGTGCTCAATAAATTCTGATCACCAACTTCACACTTGCTTCACAAGATGGCGTCAGTACTACTGGAGCACTCACCCAAGCCTCATAATTTTGCTGCTTATAGGAGGTGACATGGAGTTAAGTCTTGCTCCAACTTGAAGCTGAACGTGGCCTATTATAACACTCAATCTCTGATAAATAAATCATAATCCTTAGAAGCCAACTGTACAACTTCAATTATTGCAGTAACTGAGACGAATTTGGACAATTCACTGACATACACAGAGCTATTTTCTTCAAATTTTGTGGTATTCAGATGCAATAAAAACTACAAAGGGGAAGGAGTCTTGGTAGCCATGAGTGGCAGGATCATTTGCAATCTATGACACTTATTGGAAGAATTAGAAATTGAATTCTTAACGCTCGACATCCACTATTCAAAAACAATTATTTCAATTTTGGCATGTTTTACAGACCCTGTCAAGCCACATAAAATGTTTGTAAGCATTGCAGAGAATTTGGAATTACAGACACCTCAATCAGAATTGACTTTAGTCCAAGACTTTAATCTTAAAGATATTGATTGGCAGAATAGATTAATTCTTAACAACTGAAACGATTAGAAGCAGTTCAGGGACATACCGTAGTTTCTAACAACTTCCTAACTCGATAGGTGTTGTAACCAACAAGAGGAAACAATGTCCTTAACCTTTTGTTGACTAACAACAGCCGTATCATTTACAATGTGGATGTTGGCCAACCAATTTCCGATCACGAAATCGTAACTTATAAAATGAATAATCATCTGTAACAATGCAAATTATCTGAAAGAAAATTTTATGACTTCAACAAAGCTGACTGGTCATGCTTAAATAAGCTGTTCAAATGTATTTTATGGCATATATTAAAGTTCACATGGCAGCCAGGTGGACAATCAGACATGGATTGATGCTACTCTGGTTTAAAGATTTCATGAATGTAACTGAGAAGTAACAATTCTTAGACCCAACATTTCAACACTCCTGTCTAGTGCCTTCATCAGGGGTGATCTAAATGCTGCAACAGGAGGTCCTTTTATATGCTCACTAATGAACTACCCTTTTTTCTGACAAGGTGTAGATAGGCGTCAGGAAGTAAGCAGCCATCATCACAACTTAAAGGAGTGTGGGCAGAGTTAATATGCCAGGCTTCCAAACAAAGGTGCTGGTGGTAACACTGATGAGTGGTGATAATTTTAGACTTGTCCCACCCAATTGCATGTTTGGTTAAGCATGTGTGCTCCAATAAAGCTGAGTTTTCTTTTTTGCAAAAGTACCGTATTTCTTCACCTATAAGCTGACCTCGGCTATAAGCCGAGACCCTAAAAGTTGGAGACCTTCAACAGACTCGGGAAGCAAAGAATCTGATTGGTGGAAAGAAAAACGTTCTTGTCATGTCAATTTTAAAGCATGTCACGTAAAGAGTGCTGCAGTCACAGAATTAATGGTCATTTCGCATTAACATTAAATTTGTACCTGTTTTCGAATCCCAAACCCTCGGCTATAAGCCAAATCCCGTTTCTTATGAAAAAATCTCCCAACCTTTTTGGTCAAATACTGAAAAATCACTTGGCTTAAAGGTGAAGAAATACCGTAGGCCACTTGTTGATGCTCTTTCAAAGGTGTACCAAACTGATGTTTGGTCTGTCTGATATACTCATTATGACAGTTATTGCATGGAATAGAATAAATAGCGTCCATTCCTTGTTCTTTCACAACAGGATCCTTAGGTTTGGCAAAAAATAAACCCCAAAGTCTGAAAAGGGTTTTTAGCAACTTTAACGTTGTGGCTATTCAAAATTCTCTTGATGGGTTCCATAATACCCTGAATGTAAGGAATAACAGCAAAACCAATCCCTGGTTCCCTCTCATGAGAAGTGCTACTAGTTGTAAATGGTTTTTGGCAGTTACGGATAAAAGCTTTTGTATAGCCATTCCCCTTTAGGACATTGGAAACATATTTCCTCTCCTTAGCCTTTGAATTGAGTGAAGATGGTAGACAGTCTGCCCTTCTAAGTAAAGTTTTGGCTACAGACTTTTTATGGCAAATAGGGTGTTGAGAATCGAAACCTAAGAATCCTGCAGTGTTTAGATCACCCCTGATGAAGGCACTAGACTGGGGTGTTGAAATGTTGGGTCTAAGAATTGTAACTTCTCGGTTACATTATGAAATCTTTAAACCAGGGTAGCATCAAACCCTGTTTGTACTATGACATCGTGCATTTCTCTCTGATGACATAAATGAAAGTTTAAGTGCGTGGATGGACCTCTTTTTCATTGCAGTTGATGACTGCCACCCAAACAGAGAAATTAGAAAAAATGCCAAGCCACATAGATTTCCCCAAACATAATCAAACTTTTACAAAGAAAGAAACAATTATAAAAGAAAGCCAAGAATAGTAATAATGATGATACATGGCTGTTATATAAAAATACGAGCAACCTTTTGAAGAAAGAATGCAACAAGGTCCACTGGGAATACCTTAATAGATTGGCAAACAATCTGTTCAATGACAGAAATGAACAAAAGCTTTTCTGGAATTATTTAAGGTTGAAAAATAATGGAACAAATGATCTAATCATTCTCCAGCTTCATAATGGTGACATTTTAACAAATGAAAGCAATATCACTGAATCCATGGATGAATACTTTGCATTAGTTTTTAAAAAGGAGTACTCCGACATATAATTTCCCATTATTTAACCAAAATTATCAAAGACACTGATTTCAGTCTTCTGCATTGCTTGCCTAGGGAAATTAACAAGATTATGAGTCGAATGGTAGGCCATAGGAAGCCTAAATTGTAGTCGAAATTGTGTAAGAGTTTAGAATGTCCAATACTAAAGTATTGCTCTCCAGTGTGGCCTCCACACCTCAAAAAGGACTCTGTTATTTTAGACAAAGTCCAACGTAGGACATTTAGATATGCTCTCAGAAGCATTGGCTGAGAAATGTTGTATGAAGAGCAATGAAAGTTCCCCAAATGGCCAACTCTACATCAGAGAAGATTATTTTCTTCCCCTACCAAGTGCTACAAGACAGTTAATGGTCTTAACAGGCTACTTCCATTTGAGTATTTATGTTTGCGCATGACTTTGGACTGTTAAGAGCCAACCATTACTATACACTTAGACCTTTTCCTGCAAAGCTAAATAGTTTTAACTATTCTTTCTTTGTAAATATAGTTAATGAATGGAATAATTTACCTAATAATGTTGCAGATGCAGAAACTGAATATTTTCAAGAACAGACTCAGATGCCATTTAACTAATGTTTGAACTGTCTTATTGTGGATATTATTCAGAAGTAAATTTGCATTTTCAATTATTTCAGGAGACAAACTTGAAAGAGATAATATCTTTTGTCTCCTTTTCACCTTTCATTTGAATTTGAATGATGAATTAACAACTGCGTCCCTAAGTGGAGGTTGGGTGCCTGAAACATCCAAGAGCTTCCACTATTGGTAGCCAGCTCCTAGATGGAGACTTCTCCCATGGCTGGTAAATCCTGGCAACCCAGCCATGAGCCCCCACACAGGAAAGAGACACAGGCACCCATCGAAAAGCACAAGGAAATCCAATGCATGCACATATGCAAAAAAAAAAACTACTAGAGAATGTTGATGCTCTTTATTGTTAACTCCATTAAATTGCATTTAACTGCATTAAACACTTCTGTTATGTTATGTCATTGATTGCTTCAATTCCAGTATTGATTCTACTACATTTGCCTTACTTTACCTGAGTCTTTCGTGAAAAATGACGTGTTACTGTTGCACGTTGGCTAAATTCAAAGAACATGCCTGAGTTATCTTCCTAAAAGTGTCTTTTTATAATAATAATTTGTGGAAATTATTGCATGCTCATTGCTCAAGAACTTTCATCACAAATATTATCAACAATAAAAATGACACAACATGTAACATAAATGCTCAGCAATCTTTTCCATGTCAGAGAAAATTTTGCTCTTGCAAATGATAGCAACTTTCTGAAAAGTGGATGGTGATGAATTTCTGCATTTTAGGATCAGTGTTCTTGAAGAAATTTTTGAAGAAAAACTTGTCACGATGGAAGAAAAAGTGGAAGAAAAGTCTTGAGTAAAAGAAAGCTGGTTTTTGGCTCATAGACTTGAAGAAAGATGACCTCAAAGAAATTATTACCCATGCCAAAGCAAAGAGCACTAAAACTAAGTGGGTGATAATAACAATTCATGATAACAGAGTCTATAACCATCCACTTCTTATTGGTATTTCATTGTGGAAGTCATTCAGTAACACAAATTATCACAACAACAACAACTAAAACAAAAAGGCAACTATTGATCATGCAAGAGTGATTTTCCAAAAACTTTTGGTGCATAACCTAGCAAAAATTTCAATGCTATTGTAACTTAGGTGAAACCATAAGGAGCAGCTGTTTGGTTTCACTGTTAATTTTTTAACATTGTTGACAACATTTCTATGATCAATAAGGTTTTTTTAACATATTGACTTCCACTAATGATGTGGAAATGTCTACACAATCACAACCAGAGTTAAGTTAATTATGTACCTTCATGAACATCTACACAACGTACCACAACCAGGGTGAAGTGAATTACTAACCTTTACAAACTTTTCTCCAAAGTCTTGTTTTAGGCGTTGATATATCTTTGTGTATTGATCCAAAGGGACAAGTCTTAATGATCCTCTACTAACTTGGCTACCCTGAGCTTCTCCTGCCCACTTGCAAAGTTTAGGAAGTAAGATATCCTTCAGCCAGTGAATTGTAGGACATAATATCCCATCCCTTCCATTTTCAGACAATGTTGCACTGTCCATCAGTAGTAGTGAAACTCTAATGTCAATTACAATACATTGAATTTTAGTGAATGACCTGTGGTTATGAATGATGATTACAAATAGTGGGTATCTCAGTTTAAACTCGTGGGCCTGCCTTTGCTAAAGCATAGAATTCTGGGAGCAGGAAATATCAGAGGAGTGCAGGATGCCTCATTGATTCTAGGAAGACTTCAATGAGCTTTCTCAGTTAAGGCTCTGAGCTAACCCTCAGTTACTCTGCCACCATAGTTAGCTCTTAATTTCTCATTTCTCAACAATTTCCTTGTTCTGTTTTATTAGCAAACATTTACAAAAGTGGATGAAGGAATTTAACCTGACCTTGTACCCTGGACAGCCCCTTTTCTAACAATGGTTTCTGTTATGTTACTCAGAACAGAGTTCAGGAGAGAGAAGAGCATGCCTTGACACAAGAGAGCCTGTTGCAGGAATGTCTATACTTAAAAGCAGCTAGCTAGAGCACTTAACCCCTTTTTTTTCATCAGCTTTTTTCTCCTTTTTTTGGCTAAATTGAAAGTTGATACTTTTATAGATGATGCCTCTGAACTTGCATCTGCTAACCTTCTAGGAGAAGACAGAGTATAACTTGATTATGTTTATTTTCAGAAGAACTCTAAAGGGACCCTTTAACCACATGAGTTCTTATATGTCCCCCTGCTACTCAATTTGAAAGTTGATGATCTTAATTACTTTATTTTTAATATATCTTTGAGGCTGTATATTGATGATTGTAACGAATATACCTCTGATGCCTCATAAATGATCCCACAGTATGGGCATGGTATCAACATAGTTTGGAATAAATCATTTATAGATTATTGAGGGAAAAATGTGAGCTGTCATGTCATTTATGCAAAGATACATTAATCATCCTGAATACAGTGTAAGGTGTATGTGCTGGATTTTAAGGTGCACTCCATCAGCTTAAAGAAAAGCATACTCAAAGGCATTAGCCTTGGCAGTAATATTTATTTACAGACAGCAGTTCAGTGGATTTTCACACGCATTCCATATTTCTTTCACATACTTCTCACTCCAAAAAGGGTCTACATGCCTTATTCTGGAAGTGTACTCTTAAAAAAGCTGAAACCAAGTCAGAATATCCAGCTTGTAATCATCACTTTAAGAAACATAACCTGCACAGACTCTCAAAGGAAGGGCTCCATGGACAATGATATCATAAGCTATGAAAAATGATTTGTGTCACAATTCATCCATCCATCCATATGACCTGTCAAATATTCAGTGGCACTTAAAAATTGCATGATTTGTTCTTCGTGCTCTGCTGTCAGTCATGATACAGTGCCCCAGTAAGAAGTATGCAAGAATCTAGATCAAAGGGTCAGGCTCAAGTCTCACTCAAGTCTTATGTTGTGTTCTTGGACAGGACACTTACTTCTACTGCAGTGCTAGTGGGAAATCTGACTATGTGATAAGCTCTGGCAAGATGGGCCTTCAACTCATGCCTTTTCCACACCAAAATCTCGCCAAAAATATTGAAAGAAAAGCTTAAAAGAAATGTTTAAATCATGAGCACTGGAATTCACAATCTTTCTATTCTAACAAGAGGTAAGCTTGGCCTTTACTGGGAATTCCCTCTATAATGGCATCATTTTGTGCGTTGTGGTTACTGGCTTGATGCCAGTAGTGCACTGCAATGTATGTTATTATCCCATTAAGTCTGTTACTGAGTTAGTACATGTAAGGTTTCTCAAAGTGCAAATACCAACAACACACATGTATATCAAAATGGCCCGAGGTTTTGTCAAGTCGGCTCAAAGCCACTTCTATGATTAAAGGTCTATTTTTAGTGATTTATGTCTCTTTAAGTGAACACTTAGCAGGATTCATTTTGTAGCCAAAAACCAAAACCACACTATGCTTTGGAAAGTCAGTGGGTACATGAGTTTTTGGAGAGATCATGCAAAGTGAGACTGAAAACATGTCGAGACTTACTTGAGTTATTTCAGTCAATCTTCAACTTTAAGACACAAACTTTCATCTTATGTAAAATTCCCTTTAAGGTTTATATTAAGCATCATTGAACAAGAAGAAAGTCCAGTTCAGGCACAAACCCAGGACAATTGTAAACTGCTTCAATTTTATATGATCTGATGTGAAACACAAGTGGTGGGAACAATTGAAGTCCATTGGCTGATTGATTCAATCATTTATTGTATTTGACAATAAAAATGAATGGTAAAACGCAACATTTCGATCAAACTTCGGTAAATTCAAGTGAATAGTAGAAATGACATGATGAATATATCTATGCATATAAGAAGTGTAAAATTTTTCGGCAGTGTAAACAGACAATAAGAGCATACAAAGAGAAGAAATAATTAGAAGCTAATTAAAAACCAAATAAAAAATAAAACATGGAAAAGTAGAGTTAACAAGTTCTTCAGGTTATTTTAGTTGAGAAAACAATCATTTCAGTCAATCACATTCTTCCTGGAGAAGTAACACCGATTGAATGAAAGCCAAGTTGCACAATCAACCATAGTTTATAGCAACCCGTGTTTGTATCAGTTGTCTACATGGCTCTTGTAATGCAGCAGGAGGCCAGTATTTGTGGGTTTAACATACACCTAAGTCTCAACACTTATGTTTGTTGAGTGGCTGGGTGCCCAAAAAGAGAAGCATGCTATTGCGGCCACTTTCTGTCTCCATGGTAAACTTAATAGAGGAATAGCACTAGTTTAAAATCTCGAGGAAATTGACTGCTGATGTTGTGTCTGGCATGATAATTAGTGTGTCATTCACATATCTCTTGCAGTATGAGGGTATCTTGCCTTCATGCTTCAAAGTATCCTCAATGCTGCACATAAAAAAGTTGGCTAATAGAGGATCAAGTTCATGAATGAGGTCCATGAATTGACAAATACAGTGGAGATATTTTGGTCTCCTATGATGTTTCTTCCCTGTTAATGAATGTACCCTTGGAGGAGACCATACAACTACTCACCAATAAGGCTTTCATTGATAATTGATTTGATGAAACACAACACCTTAACCCCAATGAGCTGATCCTTGTTGATCTTGTTAGAGTGGCAGCAAAAGACCAACTTTTCTTGTTTAACAGCCATTTATATGGACAAACAGACAGAGTTACGATGAGCTCCCCCCTTGGTCCTCTATTAGCCAACTTTTAGATGCATATATGTATATTCATTGTGACATTCTTACTATTCACTTGAAAATGACCAAAGGTTGGTTGAAATGTCATGTTTTACAGTTCATTTTAAATTTATTTCAAATGTTTTATGAAATCATTTACTGTGTGTTTACATTCATGGTTGGATCCAACAGTAACCAAACACAAAAAATTACCTCATATTGTTAATTTTAATCAGTAAAAAGAGAGAGAGAACTTTTAGTCACAATAATAATTCATTCATTTAGAGGCAAAAGGCTAATAGGGAAAACCCTGTAAACAAAGATAATCATGTAACAATACAAAGATAATCATGTTACAATACAAATATTAGAAAGTGACTGCAAGCTGCAAGTTTTGATAAAAATTACTGAAATTGTTCCATCAAAAACCACATTTAAATCTGAATAATTTCAAGCTTCCAAGCTTCCAAGCTTCCAAACACATTCCAACTCAAATCTGGGTTTTTACCAGATAAAAATCATAACCAGTAACCGTAAACTCTTTTAGGCTGTTTAGAACACTATTGTTTAGAAGTTAGAGCCTGATAATCAGTGCCTGCATAGAAAAAAAAGAAAGCCAGGAGTACCTTTTAGGAAGATAGACAATAACCGCAGGATAATTTAAGACTTGGAATTTTCCACAGGAAGCCCAAGTAAAAAGGAATTTCACAATGTCACAGCAGCAAACTTGTATAGTTTTCTAAACACCTTTCCCCTGTAGGTTTATCGTTAATTGTGTACATGTAGGTGTTATCAAATACACATATACATTGTACCTGGCATGTTCTCCTTTGCAAGATGGCTGATGATAAACAAATGAGTATGACTTGGACATTTCCAAGAGGTCTTGGTAACTTTTGAAACCTCTCTCCATGGCCATCAGTGAAAGTGGACAAAAGGAAACTCGACTTTTGTTTTTTTCTGTGATGATAAAAAAGAATACCATCAGGCTTGGTTCAACCATCACACTTTCCTTTCATAACTCCTTGCAAATAAGGCTTGTGGGTAGGAAGACACCTTGTAGAGGTGTACAGTTAAGTATAGGAAGCCATTTAAATAATCAACATTGGTACACTGTCCTTAGCGAGTCACTGGCCATAGCTTTTGACAAGATACCTCCAACTTATCAAGAAAATAAGGATCTATTGAATACTAAAAGATTCCGGTCAAATACTATTTTACCCATTTAGGAATACTGCATAATTAAAATTGATATTAGAAAGCAAGATTGAAGAAAGTAGGCATTAACAGCAACACTTGACTTAACTTCATGAAGAGTAAACAAACTTCCATTGTGTGATTTAAAAGAATCTATACAAAACAACAGAAGTGAAAAAAAGATTGCAACTGATTCAGACTGCCCTGAACTAGTCTCCAATTGACACAGAAAATTAATTAAATTAAATTGCAACAGATGCAGAGCTAAAACTAAATAAGGGAAAAAAATAAATTTATATAACTGAAAGGGAAATGATGCTAACAGACTATTATTGTTTAGAAAGTCACAAGTAAAAACAATAAACTCTTATCTTGGAAATATCACAATAACCTTGTGCTGGGCAATAAGTTATTTGTTACTAAAAAGGTAACAAACTGACAAAACAGGACTTGGATGTTACTTGCTTGACTTTGAATGAACTTGTCATGAGAAACTATGAAAAACTGGAGTTTTTATTTGTTATTGTTGGGAAGGTTACTACTAAACACAAATTTAAATAACTTTGTTTGGATGTTACCTGCAAGACTTATCATTAACTTGTTGAACATGATGATCAACATCTGTTTACTGGGGTTTTGACCATCACTGAATGTTTGGATGGGTGCAAATCTACTGGCAGGTTGGGAATGAACTGACTCAAACTGGGTATGAATTGTTGAAATTTGGGCAGTAATGTTTGGGTTCAAATTGACTGGGTATGAAACCTCTGAGGGTACAAAGCAACTGTGTATCAAACAAAGAACACTTCACTTCGTTATGAACCAAAATGCTCTTAGAGCCAATTTACTCAGACACAGTTTAATTCTGACCATCTGTGTGTTCAAAGACTTCATGATGTTTGAGTTATAAAGATTTCTCAACTTTATTGCCTATTTGTAGTGTGTAAATGTAACCTTCTAAATGATTGTTTCTTTGAGCAACATGACTAGGGATTTTGAAATAACTCTGGTTTCAGGCAATTTGACTTTAGGCAAGATGACTTTTGTGTGACTTGACTGGTTACTGCTTTTCGACACAGTTGTTCTAGACATTGCACTGTACCCCTCTAACGAAGGGCTAACGCTAAAAATGTCAGCTTTAGAAACTATTTATGGTGGGAAATTTACGATATCAACTCAGTTGATAAAACCGAATTATCTAGCTGTACCCTCTCCCTAAACATTGATGTTCCTTTAGAAAATTATCCCTTTATCCATGCACATGCACTGTTGATTTGCCGTTATAATAGATGGATCCATTTTCTGCTATTTCCAACTTGGCTTATCAGTATCACATATAGTGTAAAAAGACTCAACACAGGCATGGACACTTACTTTACCTACCTAAAATGACCAACTCGAACATGGCACCCATCAATTCAACATGAGCCTGTCTCGGTATCAACTTGCGAACGATGCAGGAAACTGATTCTTCACCGTCTAGACGCACTGCTGAATCCTTCGACAAACTTTGAGTTTCATGACAACCAGAAACTTCGTTATCGTCAGGGTCAAAACTATCATCACCCCCTTCACACCCCCATGTTTCACCTTCTAAATCAGTATCTTGAAATAAACACTTGATTTCAGCATCAGAAAGAGACAAAAATTCCCCAAGATCACTGCCAGTCAAACGTTTAACAAACATTTTCTTCACAATAAGTGCGCCCATCACACGACGATTTACAACATTTGGTCTTTCTATCCATACATTCACTGCATCTTGGAAACGACAAAAGTCAGCTTTTGTGACTGAAGAATGAACACTTCTCCATCCTTCCATAAAGAAACCTTCATCCACGTCCGCCATGTTGCACACACTTTTACCCAGACCTTTCGGGTATTGGCAGTTTCAAGTGACGTCACGATTTCTAAAGATGTAGTCGGCCGTGGAAGACATGTAGACGTTTAGACATTCATATCAAGCACAGTGTGTATTTTTCGGCTTCCAGTCATAAAGCTGATTATGCAGAGTAAGTTACCTTTGGTTTTTGGTGGTAGTCAGTTGAGATGCTGAGTCATCTAATCAAGTTTGCGGTAGAGGGTGCTGCGGTGTTCGATTCTGTTATTCCCAGTTCCTTTTACTTGGACAGTGAAGATGACCCCAGCGAAAGCGAGGAAGTTTTGTTCTGTAAAAACAATGTTTGCGTCCATTCTTCCTCTTTAAGTGAATCTCATTCTCCAGGATACTTTACTTTGAAATCCATCACCCATCGAAGTGGACTTGTCCGCTTGTTGGTTGCATGGACACCCAATGCTTACTTTTTTGATGAACAGCCGGAAACAACTGATCATCAGATAATGGATGTTCGAGAGACGGAGGAACCACAAATTTCCAATATTTCTAGAAGCACAGAGAAGTTCAGTGTAGATCTCAGCGAAATGAAAAGTGTCAGGTTATTTAATAAACAAGAAGATGACTCCTGTGGTGAATTAGTGATCGGGAACTACGAGAACCACTACAAGGTATTTCACTTTCATCATGGTGGACTTGATCGCATCACTCAGGTTTTGCAGCTTTGGGATTGGTGTGCAAGGGACATAAATCCTCTTGACGAGGATGATCTTCGAAAGAAAAGTTTTACCATGGTTTCGAAAAGAAGTCTTATAGAAGGCTTCCATCCGGAAGAAGGAAGATTTGACCCGATGACCGTCCTAACATGGAAACAATTATTTGATGATCGTGGTCGAATTGAAGACGTGATGAATTTTCGTAAGGTAAGCTCCATAACCATTCAAATTTACACAGAATTGGGAGGGAGCACAATCAGCAGTGCACACTCCGTCAGCCGTTTGTAGGTTCTGTTAGAATGCGTTTGAACGCATTTTTGTGCGGCTTAAAACACGAATCGTGTAACCCCGCAGTGCCGTGGAATGCCCCGATAGATATCCGGATTTCTGTCGAGAATTCTTTCCGAGGGCCCCTTGTTTTCCTCTCGTTACTTTGTGGCAAAGTTTTACAATTGCTTTTGCTGAAATATTAGTTTCATCTTAGTGACTAGGAGTTACCAAAGATTATTTGGGAGCGTTCGATTCGTTAAAGTACAGCTAATTTCCTTCAACTTCGTTGTTCTTCTTGACCGAATCTGACGAATTTTTACCCCTGCGTCAATGCATGTTTGGGGCTCATGTTTGCACCTCTACTGATATAATGTAAAGATGAAGCCCATTGTGAAATATTTTCCTGCGGTATTTCCTTGTTTTATTGCTTGCAAGTAGAGCTCTTCGTTATTATACCTGCACTTGATCAGACTGCAGTCCAGGTTATGTTGCGTGACAGCTTCAGATAACAAACGTGGGGTGGTACTAAACTGTGGAATCTCTGTACCCAGCAGAACATGTAGAACCTGCAGAACCATTAGTTTTTTGTAAAAGAAATAATAATGAAATAAGATAAAAGCTAAAAATATCTTAACACTGTTTGAAATTTTGTTTTTGGTGTAAAGAAGATAATGAACAATACCTTCTAAATTGCATGAAACTATTCTTGTATATTTTTCCTTGCACATTATCTGTTCCTCATAGCTCACTCTTTTTCTTATCATCAGTTGATTTTTACTCCTTGAATTTGCTTGTCACGTTTTTGAAAGAGAATGTGGATATCAATGAAAAATATCTGTTACTTATTAGAAAAAGTAAATTAAAAAAATTAAATATTTTTCTGATTTCAATTTTGCATTTCATTTTCCCATTGCCTATTCCTGCTTATGGTAACATCTGCTTGACAGTGATGTAGCCAACACATTAGCAGATTTTCATAATTTGATTACTGAACTAGTGGTTTATAAAATACATGAAGAAATGACAAATAACAGTCATGTACAATGATAACAAACAGAGTAAATGAAGATCAAACAAAGAAAGGGCAGCAGGAATATGTTTGACAGTAAGGATACTTGTATGAAATGACATAGAGACACTCTCTAGAAAAATTTTAGTAATTGGTGGGAAACTTATTTTAATATGCTAGTGTTATGCAAAGGTGGGAAACTAGGAAATCACTGAATGACGTTGCAACAGGACCCATTATGAACTAATTACAGTCATTTCACCCCCAGTCACTTTGCTCCAACCAAAAGTCAGTTTGCTCCATAATGGAAGTCACTTTGCTCCATACAATAATTATTTCACTCCAGTACACATAGTCATTGTGCAAGGGAAGTAGATGTGACAAGAAAAGAACAATACAGTCTTAATTAATAAAGTTGAACTGGAAAACTGAAAGCAGTTTAAGGCATCATGTTGCAAGTTCACTAATCTAAGAGTGATAAAAAATCTTTTAAGGACCTTTTTGAGACATAAATAGTTGAGGTTAAGGTCTGATTCTGAATTTTCAAATAAATGAGTCTTTGAAAGACTTAGTCAGTGCATTGTGCCAAAAAAAAATCTCACCTTGAATTAACATAAGTTCACACATTACGTGTTGGTATACATGGCAATAAACTGACAACAATACAGTCTTTATTAACAGAAGTCTTGTGCAACTGCACAAGCAATAAATCAAACAAAGATATTAAGACTCAATAGCTCCTTAACTATGTCAAGATCAAATATAACTGGAGAAGTTTTACAGGTGGTTGAAACTTTATAGGGTAGAAACTGTAGATGGTTTACAAAGTTTTTTTAAATGCAATTGGCCATCAATCAATCAACAGACTTTGTTTGACTTTGTTGCTATGTAAGTGCTACAAGTGAATGCTAAACAACGCACATAATCAAAAAAAGATATTTAGACTCAATTGCTCTCTAACTACACCCAGATCTCAGTTGCTTTTTAAGTCCTTGGATGAATTACCCCTTGAACTACACACATGTTTAAAAAAGAGTTTTTTACATACAGTTCATACTCTACAGGGTTACAGTTTTTGAAATTCAATTGACCATTGATCAATGATGGCATGGCGTGGGGGACAGAGAGAGATTAGAGTGAGTGAAACAAGCAATTACAAACATCATCAAGATCATATAACATCAGTTAGGCAAATGCAATCTTGTATGCATATATACACTTGACTTGTAACATGGAGCAAAGTAACTTTTTTATGGAGTGAAGTGACTTCGATTATAGAGCGAACTGACTTTTGGTTGGAATGAACTGACTGGGGTTGAAATGACCATGGGGTGAAGTGACCAGATACCTTATGAACCCTGGTTGATTCTAGTAACAGCTACTTTATGCATACTGACAGGTGACACATGAAACCATTGGCTGCCTATTTTTGTGTTATGCAAAAACACTTTTGTTGACACCCTGAAATGTTAGGAGAAAATTTTCTGATAAATCTTTATTGATGGATACACCAACAATCATAACACAATTGAGTTTGCTGTAAGTCCACAGCGTCCTTACATATCTTCAAGAAATTTATTAATTCTAGATGCAAATATAGATATTTGTGATAATCCCAGAAAAGCTGTTCAGGTTCTAGTTAAAAAATTATATTAGATTCTTTAGTATTTGAACACGGCAATAGTTAATATTAAAAGTATAACAACAAATCAATAAATGATCTATACAGGTCATAGGCTACACATGTATGCATCACAGAACCATTTTTGGGTTGTTTGCCCAAGTGCTGAAAAGGAAGAAGAATCTCTCTGCCCTCTTTGAGCTACCCCATTGTAGACATACTACATTAGCCCATTTATAACTTAAAAGGTAGAATTACCAAAAGCTGAATTTGGCTCAGACTACTTGATAGTGTTTAAAGATGGGGTACATACAACATTTCAGACAGAAATACAATAAAAGGTTCTGATATGGGTCATTTTCTCAACTGTTGGGTTTTACCAGAAGAATCAGTTGCCTAGGGCTCAGCTATTATTGTGGAATAATCCATTTGACACTTTCTTTTGGTGAATAATTGGTAAATATTGCGTTATTTTTACATATAATAGGCAGCATTTTTTGGTGGACTGAGTCCTGAGGTTAGAAGAGAAGCCTGGAAATTCCTCCTACATTACCTTCCTTTTGGTTCATCAAGCCAACAAAGAGAAGAAATACGGAATGACAAGAAAAGAGAATACTTGAATATTCAAGGCACTAGGTAGGAATATATTTAAAAAGATATTAAGGATTTATCTCAAACTAATGTTTCCTCGCAGGAAAACATATGACAGTATTGTATGCTATACCACTAGTGCACATTGTAATATCATTAACACTATACCATTATTGAGCAAAAATGAAAGACAGTAATTTATCTTGTTCCTCCTTAACTTTTGTTGCCAAGAAATATACCAATTTATCCCAGCTCTGTCATCTCACTTCTATGGCCTCTGCTTGGCCAAACATTTCAAGGTGACATTGTAGCATTGAAATAGATCACTCAGTAAGTCCAAACATTCACCTTTGAGACAGCCTACTACTGGCACTGCAAAGCTTTAACTTTTGTTACTTAATTTTTGCTCAATAATAAAAAAAATTAAAAATTGAGGTGTGTGGCTCAACACTTATGGATATGATAAACCTTAAAGGGCTTTTTTTTTAAAAAAAATTATTTTTCTTCATGTCAAACTAAGCACAATTATTTTGAATATAGTTTCCAAGAAAAATTTTGATAAAATATTGAAATACTCACAGTTGTTTACAAAAAGGTATTTTTAAACTGAATCCTTTTGCCCACCAAAGTGTGAATAGTCAATTACAACATGTCAACGTAAATGACACTCAGAGGGTTTCTTGAGGCAAAACATCCAGGTTGTTTAATCTCAGTGGTGTAAACATCCCCTCCTTTTTTTGCACATGGAGATCTTTGCTGTCTGTTTGCATTTAAAACTAGAATATGAGTGGAGAAAGATAAAAAGGAGAAAAGTCAATAGGTGAAAGTAAAAGAGATGCCTGACTGTTAGAACAAGAAATAAAGAAATTTGATGCAGAATGGCAAGATAATCTCACCAAAATGGCAGTAGAATGGGGTTCTTTGGGTTCACAGGCAGAAGTGCATTGTTCAGTCTCCCCTTGCACCTGAGAACACCTTCATCTGAGAACAATCCAAACTGAGTAACATACATTGGAGGGGTAGCAGTAATCTTTACGCAGAAGAAATGCAATTTCCTTGAAGGAGGATGACCCTTGGACTGATCGGATCTAACAGTGTTCAGCTTCCCTTTAATTCTGCTGCACTTAATCTCACTCTTTCCATCTTAGCAATTTTTACCTTGGCAACTTTATTCCAATTCAAGAACATTTACACAAAGGAATTTTGTTAGGAGGCGAAATCTGTTGATATCAATGATCTGGTCAATCCTTTTCTCTGAAGAACTGGTAAAGTATCCACAAAGGAGTGAACAGTAGCTGGTGGTTTGTCAACAACTTCTTTGAGCGTGGCTTCATCTTCACAATGAGTCATTCCATTCTTGGACCATGTGGTATCCAGAAGGTACAGAACAGGAATTGCAGGCCAGTCCACCATTTTTGCTTCACATGAGGGCAAATCAGCAGGATTTTGATGACCTGGACAGTGTTGCCATGCTTGTGTGGAAGTTTAAATTAGTGAATCTCATTATCTCTGTGTTGCATTTACTGTTCCCAAACCCATTGATTTTCATCCAGCATGATGTTGTCATCAAGTCATTCCAATAAAAGGTTTTGTGAATTTCTTCAACTGATTCCTTGAATTTGTCCAGTTGAACTTGCCAATGCAAAGTTCTTAAAATAGAATCAAGGGTTTGTCATTTCTGCTCCAGAAAGCAGATGGTCAACTTAATATGATCTTGAGTAGCACTGCCATTTCCAGTTCTGGTTTGTACAAACGTAAATGATAAGCAATTGTTGCTTGGAGTATCAAAGGTGATGGTCACAATCCAAGCAAAAGTTGGTTGAATCAAAATCGTGCAATTCTAGGTCTGTCTTGTTCTGGTTTGTCAAACCACAGGAAGTGGAGCATATCTTGTTCTTCCTCTTTGATGCTCATCATTAGGAGAGCCTTTTTGAAGTCTGCAGTAAGTCCAACTAGGTTGCTTCTAAATATTGCCAGCTTGACAAATATGAACAGAATGTAATTATTGCCGATCTCTAAGCAGTCATTCAGAAACAGTTCTTCTTTAGATGCTTTCACTGACCTGTCGTAAACTGTTTGCACTTTAGTTGTTTTGCCAATTTTTCTGATCTCTGCATGGTGTGGTGATTAATAAACTCAGCTGCTGTTAGCTGTACTGCTTGATTCTTTATCATAAACCCTTTCAGTGATTCTGGTCTGCTCTTGTTCGAACAATTTTGTCATAGTTCCTTACTAAATCTGGCTCCTCTTTCAACTTGAGATGCAGTGATGACAGTCAGTTTTTCTCAGTTGGTAACTATTCCATGGTTATTCAACCTCTTAGTTGCAACTAAGTGGATTTCTGGCCTTTGTTTATCAGGATGTATTGATTGATCCTCTGGAATTATTCTGACACACTCTGACTCCCAGAATTTCTTCAAGCTCCCAACCAATTTGTCATCTTGCTCCCCAAACATTGAATGGCATTCACCAGAAATAATCAGGTTGGAGGTAACAACACTGTTAGATGATTGATCATACATTGGTCTGGACAACTACCATCCAAATTTGCTGTAAACTGCAGTCAAACCCTGATCATGTAAGGTGTAATCTCCCATCACAAAGTCCCTGTGGCCATCGGAGCCCATTTAAATGTTAATAGAATCCAAATTCAGGCCTTCTGAATGGACATAGTCACCTACATTGCCCTTGCTTGGTTAGGGAGAACAGATTGCTGTGAAGTTCACTACATACAGTTCCAATTTTTCATGATTTCCTGTTGTAAATACAGTTTTATGACATTGCATTCCTGTTTCACGTTCCCAAAGGTGTTACTGCACAGTTTTTCTGAATTGAGAGGCTTTAAATTAAGACAAGGTTACACTTGATGAGACATACAATGGTTGACTTCCATTGTTGAAGAGCACACATGCAGGAATTGAATTGGGTCATTTACAACTTGTTGTTTGAAGAAGCACAGTTCCCCTTGGCATAGACTTTGCAGGCGTTCCTGTTGAGTGGTGGTTTCCATTCTTGTGCTTATGGATTGAGGATGTTTTCCATCCCAGTGTTGGCATCTCTTTGTTTAGGAGCAATTCTTTGCATCATGGCCAGTTTTGAGGTAAATAAAACATTTATTATCCCTCTGAAGAATGCTTCTTCAATTGTGGGATTGTCAAAGCTCCATACAGGAGGCTGGGTAATGCTTCCCATTGCAATAAACACATCAAAATTAGAATTCTTTGCTTTCCGCTGTAAATAGTGTGTTGCCTGTATGAATCGATCATGAGGAATTCAAACCAGGGTTTGGCAGTTTTCATTCTTAGACTTGTTATGTTTGACAGCCTTACTTTCTTTGTGCACTTCATTTTCTCCTTTGATTGAGTCCAACAGCTCATTCATTTTCCATATCTCATCTCTTGATTCCAGTTGTATCTTGTTTATGACATGATTGGAATAAACAATTTGCCATACTCCTGCAAGAGAAAATAGTCCTCACACATGTGTGCCTAATTTATCCTAGAGCAATCGTAGAGACAATGGACAATCAGTTAACGAGGGCTGCAATTTTAGGATTTCTTCCATGTGTGCAGAGATGATCTTTTGAGTCTTGCCAAAACATTGCTTGAGTATTTCCACCTGAGAATCATAGTTGTTACTTGATAAAGCAGGTTCTTGAATGGCTCAGTTGGTGGCACCTTCTTTACAATAGGCTGTTGTTTGCTAATCTACACATTGCAGGGATGAACAAGTGCTGGAAATGGTTGTTGCACACCTGGGGAAGGTCATACCCTCTTTTTTTTCTTAAGATTGTAGGGATTCTCATGGTTAGGAGGAAGTAAGAATGAAAGTTTGTGATCAACTGAGGAAATTATTACATTATACAAATTGGTGCACTGTTCATTGCAAATTTAGGTGAATAGTTGAAGCTTTGATGTGTAACCTTGCATACTCTCCATCAGGGACCAGTTGATTTTACAAAGGTAGCGACCAAGTTCAATTTTTCTGCTTGGGTGTGTATAGTGGCACACAGATTGCTAGGTCTTTGGTTTGTGCAGTCAGAGTTGGGGATGGATCTCATTGGTGGCATGGTCTGAGAGGCCGAAGGTAAGGTGTTTGATGGGGGTCTTGTAGAAGTCCTTCATTTTGGTGAAGATGGGGTCATGTTGGTGATGATTGACAATCTGCTTGAGTTGGAAGGCATTACAAAAGCAGGACATGTCAAGCCTGTTGAAATTGTGAGCTATTAGAATCCCGCAGTTTGGGAAGGAGATTCGATGGCCAACGTGGAGTTGAAGAGGTAGTTCAGCATGTCTGAGTCTTTTGCGCCTTTGTTGGTCTGTGGATGGTAAACATTGGCAATAATAATGCAAGACAATCCCTTGGGGAGTTGCAGGGGACATAGCTTCAGCCAAATTACTTCAAACTTTTTGTCAGTACTTGAAAACTGATGGAGTTTTTGATGTATATGCATGTGCCCCCATGAGTGTCATAATGCCTATCAAGGTGGACAAAGTTGTAACCCGAAATAGAGACAATATTGTCTTGAATATGACTTTGCAGCCAAGTTTCGGTAATAAGTGCTAGGTCTAAACTAGCTTAATGATAGCTTCCTTTACTTTGTCAATCTTTAGACAGCAACATAGATGGAAAAAAAAATTGAGGTCTGACTGATACATTTTACATTGTAGGTGAGATCCTTACACAGTTGGATGGGTTGTGGGTAGGATGTGATTTTTGGTAATTGCAGTGTTCTAGCTGTTGTTCATCTGAGGTGATAAATTGAATATTTAACTGCTCTGCTCTGTTCAAGATGTTCTGTGGAGGTGGTTGTTTCCTGTTGTAATTGGTAGGAGTGACTTTCTTGGAAGATTTCATGTGGCTACTTCTTATCTGTTGTCCATTGCATTGCCCTCTTCTTTGAGATAGCAAGTTCATCAAGGCGAGTTTCTCCCACGCATACCTTGGTGGAAGCCAATGTGATGAACCATGACTGTCCTTTGTAACCCTGTTAAAGAACTTAATAGATTTACACAGGGATAACAGAGTAATTCTTGAATAAACTAGTGTAGTTGGAAAATCTTCCTCTGAAAACAGCTTTCATGAAGCAAAAGCCTTTAAATTTGATGTTCTCTTTATTCTTGCTAAATCTATGTTTAATTTACAGTAAGTATGGAAGAAAGTATTTGGGACTTGAGCTTAGAGTTCACTTTTTCCATTATATGGGATCCACTTGACACAGGGTCCAATATATTTTATTCATTGCAAGTCTGTAACTTTTTAACTTTTTCTAAAGATTGCAGCCACCTAACCACACAGCTTTAGTTGAAATTTTGCATGAAGGCTGATTTAAGGGTCGTAATTACGAAATGGGTATTTAGAAGTTCCAGTTGCTTTTGCTTGTTAAAAAATTGATAAAACTGGCCTAGTCTGCCCATACTTACCCACCAACATGGTATATCAAAGGTGTTCTTAGTACCTCAACTTGCATCCTTTCATAGAGATTTCTTAACATCTCTTAAAATAAATGTAGAGATCTACCTTTTTCTTTAAATTTATTAGAAAAATGAGGTAAAGGACAAATATGATGTAAAGTTATCTGAATGTTTGAGTGTCTTTTTGTGCCACCATGAACAGTGTAAATTTACCCCAACTTTAAGCCTGATATCTCCAATTTTACCTCCATTCAGAAGTTGCCATTTACTTTGTACAATGTTTGTTTATGGATGAATTGATGCCATTAATATAAAAACAGGAGAAATTTAGGTCAAAGAAGAAAAATTGTCAATCCATGGTGACTGAGCAGTATTTGGGACCAGCATTGGGAAACTTCCTGAACAAAAATCTACTTAAACTATTTTCTTCTGACTAGTAAATTTATTTAGAAGCTCTTAGGACCAGGCCCCAAACATAGCTTGGTCCTTATTGGTTGATATATTTTTTTACTTGACAGTTTTCTTTTCCTTCATTTTTTTATTTATGAACTCTGTTCATCTATGAACAGATGTTTTTTGTGGTAAATGGTATCTTCTTAATCAAGGTAACACTGAAGTTATTAGTTAACTAATTTGGGTAAATTTTTTCTTTGCAAAAGATGGCCTGAGGCAACCTTAGAATTTATGTTTACAATATGTTGTTCAAACCAGATATTTTCCATATTTGTTTCAATAAATGCTAAGAGGAAGAAAGGATCATTTTATGAGAATCATGAGATTTTATGAAATCTTTACAATGGGACTGGAGTTGAAGTCAAAATATCACCTTGGATCCACCATATTGGCAGGCAAGTATGGCAGACCAAGTGAGCTTTCCCATTTTTTTTTTTGCAAAGCAAAAATAACTGGAACTTTGTAATATTTATTTTGTGATTAGGACCCTAAAACAAGACTTCAATTTCAGTGAAATCTGTGGAATGAAGTGGCTGACAAAAGTTTGACAGTTACAGACTATATTACTTAAATAAGAAAGTGGCTATGATTTTTTTCATTATAGACTTGAGAAGAACCAAGACGAAAAACACAAATTCTGGAAGACTGTTGAATGCATTGTTGACAAAGATGTTGTCCGCACAGATAGATCCCATCCATACTTTGCTGGCAATGATAATCCAAATGTTACCATTATGAGGTATTAAAAACATCTGTCCAAATAATACAGATGTAATACATTAGTTTGGGGACAGGATGGCATGCTAAAGTTAATAAATAGATAGAATGATGATTATCATAGACTACCAGTCAGTTGCATGTGTCCAAAAACTTTGGTGAAAATATTTGATGTTTGGGTACCTTGTTGAACTCTTGAAGTTACACGCATGAAAACTAGCCTGCTTATGGTGCACCTCTTATCCCTTTACAAATGAAGAGTTGGTGTGGCTACCTTAAAGATGCCATAGAGCTTGAAATGTCTTTTTTTGTTTTTCCTTTATGCAATATTTATTGAGCTTTGTCCTTGATAATGATGCCTAACAAAATCCATCAAACAGCTGGTTAGTTTTGGTGTCATCAGAAAGCTTGACATTTGTGAAGCATAAGAGCTCGGTATTTTCACTAGCTAGTGATGAACATGTATTATTTTCAATTTCAAATCCTTTTTCAAATAGCTATCTGCATGCAGTTTTACCAAATTTTAGTATGTTGACTAAGCAGAAGCGCTATGCTCAATACATTGTACATGTAATGGAAAATCACCATAAACTGAGATTGGTTCAATTGAGTCTATTTTCATGTCATTTATTTCTACTACAGGAACATACTCTTAAATTATGCAACACATAATCCTCAGGTTGGATACAATCAAGGTATGTCAGACCTACTAGCAACTGTTCTGGCAGTGGTTCAAGATGAGGTTGATGCATTCTGGTGCTTTGTTGGTTTGATGGAGAGGAGTGTGTTTGTGACATCACCCAAAGATGATATTATGGACAGCCAACTGGTAAGTAGAATAACTTAAAATTAACTTCAAATTTGTCCATTGAGAAAAATTGGCATACCAATCATTTTTAATTCTGTGCAATTTTTTGACAGAATTTAGATTAGTTGAGGCAATGTGTTGGATTGTCTTCATAGGCTGAGCTGTAAGACTCTGACAAACTGAACCAGTGGCATATTGATACAATGTGTTACTTCCAAACTCTAAAGTTTCTGGTAAACAGATAAAATTGCAGACAATTTGGATGTAGGTGGGAGTATATATAATGCATAAGATGTCATTGAATGTATAAATTAGTGAGAGCTGAAATGTTTCATATCAAAATGTAATGGATTATTTCCTACTTGAAAGTGTATTTCAACTATTTGCTCAGGAAACCCCTTTTTTAACTGGGGCCTTGAGCAGCCTTTCAAGTCATCTAAGAAAGGTTGAAGGCTCTGTAGTGACAAAAACCGTTAATACTGAGCTTGCTTACTTTTGTTAGAACCTGATGTAAAAGCCTTTTTGCTCTGGATTTCAAATTCTTGGAATTGTTCTACCTGCTTATAATCAGCCATAAAACAACATAGCTTCATTTGCACTATAGAACTGGGATTTTTGCAAGAAATTGGAATGAATGTCTTTACTATATATCTTACCTACTTACATGTTCCTCTTATTACATCACAACATACTCTGATGAAATAAGTAAACCTTGATGAGAGTCTATCACATCAAGACTCAAAAAATGTGTTTGTACAAAACACAAACACAAACATACTACTGGTATAAATGTTCAAACTCTCTGTGTGCCATTGGGTATCCCACGAATACTCCTTTAAACTTCAGTCTCAAGGCTCAGAAATATGTGTATTCCCATATGTGTATTCCCTTTTGCACAGTTTCTGTTAGATGTGTGATACAGCTGAACATATATAAATCTATATAATTCTGTTTGCCATAAATGAAAATTGATACTATGTAGTATGTATTTTAAAAAGTTCACTTTTGAAACAAAGAGCAGTATAGGTCTCTAATGTTAGCTCAAACAAATCAGTTGTAAAGGAGGCCCCCCAGTTTGTTAATTTTTTTAACACTTTAGAGTGAGATCAAAGTGAGGTCAGAGCAAAGGGGGGGAAGGAACACATGTTGGGGATACACAAATCACAGTAGTATTTATCTAAAAGTATTATTACTAATATCAAATTTTTGTGGGCATTTGCACTGTATTTGGACTGTCTCTGCACTTTTCCCTTGTTTCATCTTCTGATACCTTCAGGAAAATAGTGCTGAAGAGGATAGTGAGTAAAGTATCCAAATGAGTCAGAATATCAAGAAAAGCAATGGAAATTACTGGAAGTTAGAGGCATACATACTTCTAATAGAAGCAAAAATTGCCTATTCTGGATTAGGGGAGCACATTAATATGTCAATGATAATGATAAATACATTAAGTCCTGCATTTCATTGGCCAGAGGTGTAGAGGACCCTGGTAAGACTAACCAATCTGCAGGAAGTAGATTTCACTTGGCTCTTAAATAATGCTTACAACTTACATGGAAAACAAATAAGGGAACAGTACCCAAAGGGAGTCCTTTTGGCACCAAGAAAACAAATCAGCTTCAGATTCAACTGTTTCTTCAACCTCTCTTTTTGAACTTGAAATTGTATATTGGGATTATGAAAGATGTGCTTTCTGCAGTAGACAAAATGCTTTAACCAAAAACTCAGGTACATGTAGTTTATATTGCATTCATTGAATTATGAAGGAAATCAAGCTTCTTTCACCTGGCTATGAGTCGTAAGGCTGAGATGACAGTCCTCATTTTGGAGTACTTAGCTGAAGCCATCATAGTTTCATAGGCATTTTGATGAATGTGTATTAAATTGAAATGTTTCCCAAATTTTGTCATTTTCTTCTACAGCTGTTAAAAAACGTTCTTACAGTACAAACAATGTTTTTGTTAGAGAAAACTTGTTTTCCCTATTTTTAAGGCTGAAAAAAACTTAGTATTTTCTCAACTTTTTGAATCCTTGAATCCCATTTTAGGAAATCCCCCTAATTTTTTCTACCCTGTGGAAGATTTCCTTTGTTTTGCAGTGCATCAAATTGGCTGATTATACATATGGTGGAGTGAGTGTTTTCTCCTTGTCTGCCGTTGTCAAACAGGTTTTGAAGCATGAATTCCAAACTAGATGAACTGGGCTTCTCTTTGATAGATTACAATATGCAAGGGTGTTTGCACACTTGATAACCAGGTCTTTCCTTAAAGAGCAAAATATTGCCCAAAATATGAATTTGAATATCCACTGATAAATTGCTGCCATCAGGGTTACAGAATATTTCATCCATCCACCCTTGCATGCTAGCTAGACAAAAATAATTCTAAACCATTTTTTAAGGAAACCCTCCATGGACAACTAAAGCCAGCAGCAAAATTTAGACAATGTTTAACATCAGAATAATGTCTGTAGTGCTTCATTTTTTAACAATGTTACCATGCCTGCAAGTGTAAGTTTTAAGTATTCCTTTTAATGAATATGAACTCCAAATGTGTTGTGTGTGACTAATCCACATTATTTGTAAAGTAAGCAAGCAAAATCATGCTAGATTTGCAGACAAATTTCTTGTTTATTAATCTCAGTTTAGGAAATAATAATCTCACTTTTTTTCATTCCTTTATTCTTTCAGTTCAAATATTTTGTAGAATGTTGAGAGTTTCTAGTCAAGAGCTACTGAAAGTCAAATTTGGTCAGGATAGCTTGAGGAATCCCTCTTGCAATGTCATCATTTTTGTTAAATTAATGCACAGTCGTAAAAAAGCAAGTTCATAAAAATTTTTTTGAACTTTCCATAAGGTAAACATCCAGAGTTTTCGCTGAATGTAACTGAAAATTTGCAACTAGGTGCTGTTTAAGCATGTTTATATTGTCAATTCGATCATGTAATTTATGCAGAAGACTTCAGTATATTCCAGTTTCATAAAATGTTGTGACTTTATGAAAGACACCTCTCTGGATTGTTTAAGTGTTCCCAGAAGGAACGATAAATATCCATCAAGAGACTAGTGGTGACTTTAAGTAATGGGTTGTAATGATCTGTACTCACCTTTGAAACATTAGTCGATGCCCACCATCTCTGAGCTAAAAATATCAGAGCAAATTGTTTACATTATCTCTGAGATGGTAATATTTTTGAAAAGTATACCAACTTTTAGCCCCAGTATTCTTATTTTAACCCCTTCTCCCTCTTTATGATGTTGAACTTTGTTTCCTGTAATTTTTTTAACATTGAATTGGGGAAGGGGGCATTCTAACCTACTTCAATCTCTTTTGAAACATCTTAACTAGTAAGGTAAAGGTAAAGTCTGTATTTGGGCTCATTGGCCCCCCAGCTGGAGCTTATTCATGTAGCTTGAAGCAACGAGGAGTATTGCTACTCCCCTCTGGATGGGATCCCAGTCCATCGCAAGCTTACCCCCGGCACTTCATCGGGCTTCCCTGAAAATTCGTTGGCACCCATCTATATTCCAGGGTGGAGAGAAGCACTGCGAGAGTTACGCGTGAAGTTTTTTGTACATCGCATGACGCATGTGACATATGAACTTAGTTGCCCAGCTCAATGGTAGAGCACGAAAATCCGAAGGTCAGGTTTAAAATCCTCACGCGGACTTGTGACGAGACGACAATAAACGTTTCTCCTTAAGGTTCCGTCAATTAGAATGAGGATGGTATTACCAGAGGGATTTCTTAATAGATCTAGCCCAAATTTGACTTTCAGTTGCAGTGGACGCCCTCAACTTGCTTTGAGATATTTCAGGAAGAGGAGGTTTGCAAAATTAGTTATGGATTTTTATTGGCCGATCTTAAGTGAAAAAAACTAGACTTAGACCCCATCCTTAGTGATTATTAATGGTAATTGTTCTCTCTCATCCCTTTAGTGTTACTTGCGGGAGCTGTTACGTCTCCTAGTTCCTCGATTTTATGCGCACTGTATACTAAAAGACGATGCCATGGACATGTTATTTTGTCACCGCTGGCTTCTTCTCTCCTTTAAACGAGAATTCTTTAATGAAGAAGTTTTGAAAATGTGGGAAGCTTGTTGGTCTCATTATCAAACCAAGTATTTCCATATTTTCTTGTGTGTCGCCATGCTTCAGGAATATGGAGGCCCTGTTGTTGACAAGAATTTGTCGGCAGATGATATGTTGCAATTTTTTACGGATCTCTCCATGAAGATGGATGGAACAAGGGTTTTGCGCATGGCACGTCACTCTTTATTAAAATTTCGTCAGTTACCTGGAATTCCTTGCTCGTTGCGTAGGCTGTTGTCAGGTCCAGGAATTTGGGACAGTGCTCCTTTACCAAAGATTCAGTGTGACTGTCTGAATAGTTGTGTATATTTACACGATGAATCAAAGTTGTGTAACTGAGGGAGTTGCCTCTAATAGAATGCAATGTGTGAAATGAAAGGTCAAGTCCCAGTGGATTTGCTTGGTAGACTATTGTAGCCGGTAGTTCACTGGTTTTCATAAACACAGCCTTGACATCATGTGAGAAACAATATGTATGTAAAATTGTATCTATAAAAATGTTTTTTGTTTTTTTTGTTTTGTCAGCAATTTTTTTTATGTCTGGATACAGGCAAGTGTTTTGAAGGAGAAGAGGAGAGAAAGGTTTTACTCAAGTTTCAAATTTGTATGTCACTAAAGGGCAGTAATACTCTTTGAATTGAAAAGTATACTCAGTGCGTTAGGCCATGATCTTGGAGAATTAAGTAAATGATTAAAAAAATAAAAGAATCATTGGATGGTTGCGCTCAAGGATAGTAGTACCTATGAGAAATGTGCTCCCAACGGGGGTTATGCATTGAAGGAAAATTCCTCTAACCACCAATGTTTCTAGTAGATCATGTTCACGATTATTTTAAAATGTCTTACTTTATAGGGAGCATTTATTAATCCTCGCGATGTTGCTGCCCAGGAGGGGAAAGTCTGGGAAGCCTATTTAACATTCCATTTTAGAGCAGTGTTTGTTGAAAAAATTGTAAAGACTTAAATAATAAACAGAGGTGCCGTCACCTCCAGAGGTTAAGTTTTGCTATTTTCTTGCTCAGAGCTTGTATAATCTTGTATTGGTCGCATGGGATTCAACTTTCGAAAAAACTGATTTCTATGAACTTTAACTTAAAGCGCAGCTCCACTCAGTTTTTACTGCTCTTCAATTTATTTTAGCACTAAAAAGGTTGCTGAAAAGGACATTAATACTTTAGGAACCAATCATTTTATAGGTAAAGGGAGTGGAGGTGAAAAGAAACTTGGGAGTCAAGGATTTTATTGCAGCTAGATAGCAGATGTCATTGGTAGTAGAGTTCAATTGGCAGTAAGTGTAAAAAGGAATGGTGATAATGACCAAGGGCCAAAGTTAGAAAGAGTTGGGAACTTGCCATTTTCAGGCCGGAGTAAAACGGTTCTTGCATTTTCATATCCGCAACATGCAAACTTCGTACACGTTGTGATGAGTTACCCATGTAAAGTTGGTGTTGTTATGTGAATACATATGTTCGTTAGAACAACACAACTCAAAGCTTAAGCCTGAGTAATTAATACAGTCCAAACACTATTACATTCAACATTGCAATAATTCGAGGCTTTAACTTGCATGATATGTTTAACCCCTCCCCACAATAGCATTGCATTCCACATTGTAATGATTCGAGGCTTTAACTTGCCTGATGTTTAACCCCCCCTTCACTTAAAGAAAGATACTCCCCATTCAATTACAATTACATCACACACTTCTGAGGTACAAAACTAAAAATGAAGAAAACATCAAAACACAAAGTGGAATGTTTGAGGTCTGAGCGGAATTCATGACAAACATATCGTATGTACCCCAACATTAATAGCATTGGCTAATGCCATTAATTTTCCCGTACATTCTTGCCGACAGAAATCGTTAATTGCCACTATTCCTAAGGTAGTTCTGATTCAAAGACACGTTTTTGCCTCATGATATGGCGCCAGTCAAGCTGTGAGGTTTAGAAATGGATCTAAAACTCTGAGATTTGTTACACGTTATCCCCTGCCTCCCCTTCTAAGCTTGGTTCTTTCGCTAAAGTCGTGCTATCGCCTTCTGTTCATCTGTCTGGGAGGCGGGGCAAAGACAAATTTTTGCCGGGATCAATTTCAAAATGGCATCTGTCGTGTAAAATCGTACGCTGGTGTTACCTTTCTTTCGCTCCACCATCAAAATATAACCTTGATGGTCTCACAAACAACGGAAAGAAAAGAACTTCAAAGTCGTAAAAGCGACGGTGACGACAGTCTCAATGAGCTAGTTTTGATCAGTTTATTTGAACTATGAGGAAGCAATCGAGGATGATTTGATCGGAAAGATCGAAATCATTTTAGAACTTAAGCAATTCCGTAAATTGCGCAAGAAACTTTACTTCAAGTTACTTCGGAGAACATTGTACATTTAGACACAGCGTACGACTCTATGCAAACAAGGCATTATTGCTAGGCTTATGGCTGCTAAACAAGGTGGCCTAACCATTAAATCGATGGCTAAGGAGGATGTGATGAGCTATTGCAATAGTATCATTGTAGTGTTATTTCTTTGATAAATAAATAAGGGATAAGAATGACTCTTCCAAGAGAATTAATTTTCTTGTCCCACAACGCAAGCAACAATGTTTAATGAACAAAAATGAACAGTTTTACCATTATACAGTGGATTCGAAAACCCTACAACGCTTTTTTATTGAAAGCTGGATCATTAGATGATGCAGTCCAATGGGGGTTCAGCAGACAATAGGACAGGACAATGGCAGGTATGTAAATGCGGTAGAAATATTTAGAACAAAAGGTCTCTGCAGAAAATAATTGTAGTCAAGGTTAATAATGTAGTCAGAATAAAAGATCTTTGAGTTCGGCACATTTCGTGCTTAAGTCGCAAATTTGTACCATGTCCATGAAGGTTTTTAACGCTCAGTTGAATTGAAAGCTTACGCACGGTAATGAAAATCAAACAAGCTAAAACTCGAATGGTCCATGTAGTTTCGTCTTGAAAAAAAAACAAAACTGAAATAATGACAATGTAACCAAAATGACCTGAGTGTTAAAATTCACACAAGCCATGACGGTGTCAGAGCGACTGCGATAGGGCCACCCTAAAAGCCGGAACGGTGGAATGGCGGAGAATGACCCCAAATCTTAAAACACGGAACGGAGGAAAATAACCCCAAATCCTAAAACACGGAACAGATGTCATGTTGCGCGAACTGTTCGTACGAAGACATTCAAGCGTTTGGCATATTCATTCCCATGATGATAACGCGCGCAACTAAAACTAATTTTTATTTATTCATTTCTTTTACTGAATGGTAAAAGAAGGCATCCGGGCGCTCATCTAAATCTTCAGCTAAAAGAAGGGGCTCTCAGAAGGAGAGAACTTAATCGAGGGAAATTTAAATGTGCAAATTTAGCATAACAAAAGGCAATTAAACAGGTTTACAACGCGAAACGCAGCCATCTTCCATGCGTAATGGTTCATTTTTATTCATACTACTCAGTAAAAGAAATAAAATCAACAATTAATTTTAGTCACGCGCGTTATCGTCGTGGGGATGAATGTGTCAAGCGCTTGAGTATCTTTGTACGAGCAGTTCGCGCAACATGCCCTGACATCCGTTCCGTGTTTTAGGATTCAAGGTCATTTTCCGCCACTCCGCCATTCCGCCATTCCACCATTCCACCATTACCATTGCCATTCCACCATTCCACTATTCTACCATTACACTAATCTACCATTCCACCATTCTACCATTCTACCATTCCATCATTCTACCATTCTACCATTCTACCATTCTACCAATCTACCATTCCACCATTCTACCATTCCACCATTCTGCCATTCTGCCATTCTGCCATTCCACCATTCTGCCATTCCACCATTCTTCCGTTTCACCATTCTACCATTCCACCATTCTATCATTCTACCATTCTACCATTCTACCATTCTACCATTCAACTATTCTACCATTCAACCATTCTGCCATTCCGCCATTCTACCATTGCACCATTTTACCATTCTACCATTCTACCATTTTACCATTCTACCATTCTACCATTCTACCATTCCACCATTCTACCATTCCACCATTCTACCATTCCACCATTCTACCATTCCACCATTCTACTATTCTACCATTCTACCATTCCACCATTCCACCATTCTCCCATTCCTCCATTCTACCATTGCTCCATTCTACCATTCCACCATTCAACCATTCCACCATTCTACCATTCTACCATTCTACCACTCCACCATTCCACCATTCCTTCATTTACCATTCTACCATTCCGCCCTTTACCATTCTACCATTCTACCATTCTACCATTCCACTATTCTACCATTCCACTATTCTACCATTCCACTATTCTACCATTCCACCATTCTACCGTTCTACCGTTAAGGGTTGACCCTACACACCTGTCATGTGTTGCCTAGGTGTCGTCATGGTGACGATCTCCACTTAGCACAGTGAAGCAGGAAACTACATCGATCGTCTTCGAGTGAACAACTAAGAGCTTGCACTGATTTCCTTTACGATGCATTGAGTGGAAGGCCACGTCAGTCACACCAGCCAAGTTTTGCGCCGCTGTCATTCCGAGCAATCTCCATGACTTGTGAATTCGGTTGTCGTTCATTGTTCATCCATGAAACACACGCCTTGAGCAGTTTGTTTTCTAATTGTCATGTGAAAAAACTTGCGTATTTTAATGAGCCACAATTCGGCCGGATTTCACTTAACATTTCACTTTCAGATTCTGTATTAAGACTAAAAAAACTTTAGGCAAAATCGTTAAATTCGACCTGCCGAACTATTTCAGACTGTGAACTATTGCAGATAGTAAACTTGGTGGTTTGACAGCAGCCGTAGTCTTGTTCAATTAATCAAATTATTTGAACACTTCTAACAGGGGATCTGATTGGCTTATTATAGCGTGCTTGATGAAAGTATAGAGCATGCTGACGACACTGTTTTTCGCTTTGGAAGTACACTTGATTTTGAAAGTTGGAAGTAGCGCCTGGGGAATTAAACATATTCTTTATTAGTTAACAAATAGAGAAGCCTTGACTCTGCTCTGTTCTGCTGTAAAGCGCTTAGTTTTGCTAAGTTCGTGTTAAAGCATCTCACCAGAAAATTTGCAATTCTCTGAGTAAAACTTTGATTTCGGCTCCCCTCGAGCAACTCTTACGTTTCACTCGTGCTGTCCAAACCTCCCGCGTGCATCCAACCAATTCTTTAATGAACAATAACGGACAGACGCATAAGGAGACATCAGATCCGTCATCAAGAGGAGCATACGTTACCACATGTAGTCTTGCTTGCGTTACTACTCCCTTTCGCGTTTAGTAACGTACTGTTGGTTTGCAGCGCTGCACTACTGTCTCCATATGTTCCCTGCTCTATCTGGTAGCGATTGCCTTCGTTGATTAAATAGAGGATGTAGCAAGGTGTAATACTTTTTTCCACAGCCTTGGATCTCGCATGCTTTCGTTGTTAATCATCTCACCACTATGTGACCGTATTTGAACCAATCGTGTCACAGCTTAGCTGTTCTTAATACTTGCAAACGTTCTTCAAAGTTCTTTGTCCAAATCGCTTGTACTTCACTAAGGGATGAACTGCGTTAGTTACTGGGTACTTCAGATGCCTGATTGACTGGGACTCCTGGTTGGAGGAGTAAGTCGGAGTTTCTCCAGATTCTTTCTCTCTTGCGTTAAAGGTGTTGCCATGCTCGTTAAAAAATGGAGGTCTTTTTTGCGTCGCTTTAAGCCTCTGGTTCTCTACTCTTTCGCGCTCCGTGTCCACCAGACAGTCAAATGCTGATTTTTTTAACAGCTCGTACCTTTACCTTTACAAACTTTGCAGTATGACCGATGTTAGGTTGCTGGCTCGTTTGCTGGATTTGGTCAGCGAATTCAACGAACCTTTGCAGAGGTGAAAGGGAAGTCTTTGAACAACTTTACTCGGGTTTCTCTGCGCTTGCGCAGATGTCCTGTGTGATCCAATGCCTTTAGAGTGGGTCCTTAAGTCAGTTTTGCCACGTGCTCTGAAACAATGGTGAAAGGGTCTCCAAATCTTTCTTCAAGCAGCTTTCTTGCCCTTTAATATCAATGGAAGAATTCATGTCCAAACAACATTTAAGTTGGTTCCTCAGAAAAAAAAAAGTTATCGCACAATTTTTTAACTCTTTCCTTAAATATTCCCAACCAAGCCCCCAACAGCATAACTTCAAGTTCTGCTTTAAGAATTTCATGCTCTGCTTCCAGAAACCGAGCTTCAACTTGGTTTCCTTCTCCTGGCTTAAGGATTCTTGCTTTTACTTTAAATGCTTTAATTTTAAACTCGCAAATGCTTGCTTTAAGCTGCTTTTCAGAGGTGTTCATCGTCTTGAGTTTGTCTGGAAGAAACACAAGGGCGTAACTTGCTTTCGTGCACTTCACTGATTCACTCCTCGAGTCTCCAGTACAGGTCTCGCGTCATGAATCCATTTCATTTTTCGACTTGACTTTCAAAGTCCTTTTTTCAAGAGCACTGTTCCTTAAAAATACCATGCTTCTTTATTTCAAAGTCTTTAGAGATTGTCGCGTTGTATTCATAGTGGACCTTTTCGAAACTACGGAGGGCGCCATTTGTTGCAAGTAGTAGCTCCGCTACTTCAAGTGCACTTTTCGGATCATTAAACAGTAGTTTTGTTGATCTGCTCAGGGTTGTGACTCTAGAAAAACATCTTACTCTGGAGCATACCATTTAACCATATAGATGGTTAAATGTGAAAGTTTACGTTTATCTCAATGACTCCGATGTCTTATGTGATAATCAATATGGCTTTAGAAAAAATCGCTCTCCTAGCCTTGCGCTTATCGATTTGTGTGACAAAATTTCTTCTGCATTTGATAGAAAAGAACATGCCATTGGAGTATTCCTAGATCTTTCGAAAGCATTCGATACGGTAAATCACGACATTCTTTTTGACAAACTCAATTATTATGGGATCCGTGGTCTGGCACTAGAATGGGTCAAAAGTTATTCTTCTGAGAGGACACAATTTGTCGAATTTAATAACGTTAGATCTGCCCCACAGGGTATTCCCTGTGGGGTGCCTCAAGGTTCTATTCTTGGTCCCTTATTTTTTATCCTGTATGTTAATGATTTGAACAATGCTTCCCTGCTTGATGCAATCTTGTTTGCTGATGATACAAACTTATTTATCTCCCATAATGATTCTGTTTACCTAATTAACACATTAAATAGAGAATTAAACAAATTGCCAACCTGGTTTGCAGCAAACCGGCTCTCCTTGAATTTAGCCAAGACTAATTTTATGGTATTCAAGCCCTGGCAAAAGAAGCAATCCTTTGAATTTCAAGTTTTCATAAATGAGCAGCCTATTCTTCGTGTTTCTGAGACCATGTTTTTGGGTGTTTTATTAGATGACAATTTGACCTGGAAATCGCATATATCCTTAACAGCAAATAAATTATCCAAATCTATAGGTATTATTTATAAATCTAGGTTTTTTCTCTCTACTCACTCCCTTCGTACTTTATACAATTCTATGATCCTTCCATATTTGTATTATTGCAATGTAGCTTGGGCTGGTACCTATAAGTCAAACCTTCAAAGAATTGTAATCTTACAGAAACGTGCGTTAAGAATAGTAAGCAATTCTACATACATTGCCCATACTGGCCCTATTTTTAAGGAACTTAAACTCTTAAAATTTCATGATATCCATTCGTTTCAATTAGGTACTTTTATGTTTTCATTCGAGAACTCTACACTCCCTTCCAAATTCAATAACTTTTTTTTACTGAATAGTCAAATCTACAATTATAATACTAGGAATGCTCAGTCCTTCCGTTTGCCACTGTGCAGAACGAACACCAGGAAGTTTTCAATTTACTTTCAAAGTCCAAACTTTTATAATTCGCTAAATTTTGACATAACTAGTTCTCCCTCCTCCGCTTCTTTTAAAAGGAACCTTAAGGAATTTCTTCTCTCTAGGTATTAACTTCTGTAAGGCAGTAATTCTTAACTAACTTACTTAATATGTGTGTGCGTGTGTGTGTGTGTACGTGTGCGCGGTCAAAGTTAATTACCATAAGTCCATATTGTAATTCTAATATAAGATTAGTTATTTTAAGTGAGAAAGCCTGACTTGTTATAAGCCTCGTGGTTTCTTTCAGGCTTTCTCGCCATTTATTTTCTGTCATCAATTTTCTTCATTTTTTTTTCCATCTGTAAATGTCGTATATGGCAAATAAATATTGTATTGTATTGTATTGTATTGTAATAAATATGCTCCAAACAGCCACACCGAAAAATCAGTAAATTTTCCCGTAACATCAAATAGTCTTGCGTTCCCTCTTTAATACATAAAGATTCACTAAAGCGAAAAATAAATATTAACAAACGTAAAGTCAATTTCCAAGCACACATCTTTCAAGATTTAAAATTTTCCAACCCCATTCCACCCCCAACCAAAGTGATCTAGTCCACAATAAGGGATATCACAAAGTATGCATGTGACTCTGAACTAATGGACAAAAAGTCCGAAAGAAACCCAGGCTGATAAGAGCTCAACCAAGATATCCGCCTTTATGCGAGAGAGAAATCCTCCATGACTGATATGTTAAAAACCTACCGTTACCACCCCTGAGTTTTACAAACAGAGCCATTTGCAACCCACCATTGGTTAGATTAGTGGCTGAGCTGCACCCAGGTACCACCCTTTACATTAAACGCCCTGCAATTTTATCGGCCTCGTGAGAAAAACCTAGCGATCAGGCCTTTGCGATGTTGATCGAGCCCTCTCCTCCAAAGGCATGCTTTTGACACTCAACCGATGCCAGGTGTCAACTAAGATAAATAAGACCATCCCCTTCAAGCCTCCGAGAAAAACTCAAGTTGACCAAGGGTCCAAAATCCTACCCTTTCCAACCCCGTGAACTTTCCACACAGAGCCACTTGTAACCCATCCTCGGATAGGTAAGTGACTGAGCTACATGCAAGAACTAGCCTTCACTATAAGCACCCTTCAGTTTAATCGACCAGACTGGCTTGAAGGCGGGTGAGAGCCCAGCCATCAAATTTTTACAGCCTCTCCTAAGCCTATTGCTTTGGAATCTCAACAATCCTCCAACCACAGGGTGTTTACCCACTAGCTGAGCTCCGGCAGGGCATGAAACTGATTGTCAATCTTGCAATATAGCGGGAATGGTTTTTAAATCAGAATTTTATTTATAACAAAATAAAAAGTTACAAGAAATATACTCAACAAATCTTAATTTAAGCAGACAAAAAGTAAAAAAAAAAACAATTTTCAAGATCTGTATGGCAACTCTGGATAAAGCATCTCTTTGATTGTGTCAACAGGTTACTTCCAATCAACCTGGTCACTTTCTTATTAAAGCTGAAACAACTTATGGAAGCCCCTTCGCTCATTCGGTTGATCGCTTCCCACTAGTGAAATTCATCTCGCGACTGTATTGGAAAGTGAAGAGACGCTCACCTAAAGTTTCATTGAATCGCTAAACGATTCCTTGATCCCTATGAACGTTCACATTTCCTCTTATTATCGTTACATCATGCTTTGCCATCTCTCTTGTGGCTTGACCCATAAATTCACGCCCAAGATCAACTTGAGGAACATTGGGCCATCTCAATGGTCCACACTTATAAATTGTCTGAAAAGCTCTCGAAACATCAGAGGAATCCTTTGAGGTGGGAGGTTCGGCAGCCTTGAATCTGCTTGCAACATCAATAACTGTCAATCCATGTTTATAAACTTTCCTCCCTCTTGGGAGTCTGTCATGAGGAAGGAAGAGAATATCAGCATGATAAACTGCATTTGGAGATTCGACATAAAAAGGTGGTCTTGAGATATGTTTAGGGTCAGGCAATTTAATTTGCCAGATGGCTTGCTTTATCAACCAAAGCTCTGCAATGTCCTCAGACACTCCAGCTTCTTTAGCCTACTTTTTAAACGCGGACAACCTTTTCCAAAAGCCTTTAGAACCAGTAGATTTTTTTAAAGTGTTCTTTCCATTTTTTTATAGTTTACAGGAAACTATTGACAACCATTCCCAAAGTCAAGGCACCAGCAACAATGTAGATAATTTCACCTTGCTTCTGCGAAGTACTCGGCTTGTAGAAGTCGAAAAGCCGTGGTTCCCTCAGATCAAGATCTTGATTATGCACCTAATTCTAAAGTTTCAAAGCGTAATCGATAATATTTCTCCATAGCGAGATCGTGCCTCCTCTTCTCCTCTTTAACACTATTCTGGTCTCCCCTCAAATACTTTGCAAGATAGCTTCTACCAACAAAGGCAGTTGCATTGATGAGGGCTCCTCCAATCATTATTTCTATGCTTGCCATTTCATTGAACTTCAAAATTATTTTCGAGAGTAGACAACAAGTATTCATCATAAAACTTTTGACGAGGTTTATCTTCTATATCACTAAGATAGAATTTAAATAGTCTCTATGATTACACAGACTGCTGCTAGCTTGGTTGCATTCACTGTAAATCGGCTGAACATTTCAAGATGAACCCTTCTGATATTCAAGATAACGTTTTGCCGCGATTGATGCAGCGATAACCACAACGAACTTCGCGTAGTACGTGAGATTACAATTTGGGTCAGAAGTTATCGATTCCTCGATTACTTTTTTCGCAATCCATCCGAATCCATCGCAATCCATCAGAATCAGACACGTTACATTGCCAAACAAAAATGATCAACCCACTGGCTTAAGTCTTACAGGAATCTATGGCTGTGTTGATTAAGGCTGTGGTTTTGGTTTATCAACGAAAGCCGTCACCTCTTTCCTTTCATAGTAGATTCCAGTTAATGAAAGAAGAATGCTCGTAACTGAAAGTATTCTCATTAGTGAGAATGATGAGGCTGTTGGCTCTGGTTGTTGTTTAACTCCAGATCCTTTCTTTTTTTCTTCTCTCACTCTTCTATTGTGTTCAGCAAGTTTTTTTGCCAGCTGCAACCCTACCGGGATCTCATAGGTTTTTGTTTTCTTCCCAGTTGAGATCACCTTTTGAGCTACTGGTACTTCAAGTTCTTCATAATCCATTTCACTTTTTAATCTATAATTTTCAAGTACTTACTCAAGTGCTTTATCGAGTTCTTATCATGACTTGATAAGAACTTAATCGTGTTTGCTAGCTACTGCCTAAGCCACATCTGATTCGTGGTCAAAATCAACATTCTTAGCGGTGAGAAGAACAGCTTGGTCAGTTCAACTGGTTAAAGCAGTTAAAATGCTTAAACTAGCTTAAATGGAACAACTGATCAAATAGTCATACTAGGGGAAATAGTTAAACTAAAAAAAATGCATTCATCTTAATTGGTTGAGGTAGTTAAAATGGTTACACTAGCTTAATGGGTTCAATTGCACAAAGAGTACAATCTAGCTTAATTGATTCACCCAGTTAAAAATAGTAGGTTAGTGTTATTGGTTCAACTGGTTAGATAGTCAAAGTAGCAAAGACAGTAAAACTGTACAAAGTGCACGATGTATCTTAGTTGGCTCAAGAAATTCTAAGTTTAAATACCTAAGTAGCAAAAATGGTTTAACCGGAGGAAATTAATCCGTTAATCTGCACAAAAATAATAAAAAAAGACTTTATAAAGGCCCAAGTAGCCCATGGGGCCAGCGCTTAACTCCGGTTTCCTTAGCATGAAGCGGCTTGGAGTATTGCTACTCCTCCCTGGATGGGATGCTAGTCCATCGCAGGGCTACCCTCAGCATATTTGCTGGTATCCATTTGTACACCTGGGAGAGGAGAAGCACTGTGACAGTAAGCTGTCTTGCGTACGAACACAACACAAACTCCACTTCAAACTGCATAAGCTAACTTAAATGGCTCCACTGGTTTATTAGTCAAACTGGACAAAATGTATAAACTGCACAATCTGGTTTGATTAATTCAAGTAGTTAAAACAGTCAAACTAGTTTCATTGGTTCAGCTGGTTATATTGCAACAACAAGCGAAAACAGTTAAACAACGAAAATTGTTTAATCTCTAAATTTTGTCAAGAAATGTCATTTAACTCAAATAATCAAACTACCTCATGGCATAACTAGGTTAAATGGTTCAAGTGCACAATCTGCACAATCTAGCCTCATTGATTTGAGTAGCTAAATTATTCAAACTATTTTACTTGATTCAATTGGACATGTAGTCCCACTAGCGTAGACATTTTAGCTCTTTAAATTGCACAATGCATCTTAATTAGTTGAAGTCGTAGCCATACTAGCTTCACTGGTAAAACTGGACCATATGTATTATTGGCTTAAAAGGTTCGACCAAACAAAATGCATATTTAGCTTTAATTGTTCAACTGCACAATCTGCACAATCTACCTTAATTGATTCAATTAGTTAAAATAGTCAAACTAGTTTACTTGGTTCGACGGATTAAATATTCAAATTAGTTGAACTGCACAAATTGCAAAATCTATTTAGATTGGTTGAAGAACTTCATACGCTCAAACCAGGTTAAATGAATAACTCGACTGGACAAAATTCACAACTATCTTAAAGAAGTTCAACTGCTATAGTTCTGCAATCATGGTTAATCGGTTCAACTGGTTAATTGGTCAAACTAGGGAAGACAGTTCCAGTTTAAATGGTTCAATTGAACCATCTACCTTTTTTGTTTTCTTTAATTAAAATAGTCAAACTATCTTAATTAATTCTCTAGGTTAAATAGACAAACTAGAAAACAATTAATGTACACAAAATGCACCACCTATCTTAATTGGTCGAAGTCGTTCAAATGGCCAGACTAGCTTAAATGGTTCAACTGCATAGTCTCTAGAGTAGAGCTTAGTTTGTTTAAGAAGATAAAATAAGCCAAACTAGCTTAATTGTTTTAACTGCTTAAATAGTCAAGCAAGCAAAAACAGTGAAACTGCTTTGTATCGCAAATAGTTGAAGTAGTACAAATGGTCAAACTAGCTTCAGTGCTTCCAATGGACAAAATTAATCTATTCCATAGATGGTTCAATTGCACAGTCTCCATAATCTGCCTTAATTTGTCAAAGTAGTTTATATTGTCAAACTCTACTGTAATTGCTTCATCTGATTAAACAGTCAAACTAGTGAAAACAATAAACCGGCACAAATTGCACGATCTATCTAAATTAGAAAAGTAGTTCAAATAGTCAAATTAGCTTCAATTTATCAGCTGCACAGTACAATCTAGCTGAATTGGCGCAAGTAGTGAAAATAGTCAAACTAAGTTAATTAGTGTAACTGGTTCGATAGTCAAATCAGTAAAGAGTTTAACTGCACAATTTGCACAATCTACCTCTGATCTTTGAGGTAATGAAAATAATTAAACTAGCTTAATAGGTTCGATCGCACAATCTAACGGTTCACTTTGTTAAAGTGCCTGTGACACGAAAGTTGTCTTGCCTTTTCAGGTTGATAGCTGTATTTCGAATAATAAATAGTCGATCTTAGTGCCTAGCGATTTCTCCTTGACCATTTTTTCATCCATTAAAAGTACCATTTGCCGGCCAAATAGTGTCCCTATTTAGCGCACGGCTAAAACGATCTGTTACATACCTGTGACGTAGAGGACTGTGAAGATACGTCGGCAACTATGATGGAGAAAGGAGAAATCTAGAAGAAAGAACAAACCCATTACGTGGCCTGAGCGCAAAATGATGTAAGCTGCAAGAATAATAAAAATATATCGGGTATTTCACATATATAAGGCATTTTTATACACTACTTTCTAAAGGATGTAGCTGTATGGCCAAAATGGACGCGTTTCGATCCTCGACATCGAGGAGATTTAATCCTTCAATTTCGTCGGCTTTACGCTCCGTACCGCCTTCAAAGACGGCTGTAACCAGCACATATCACTATTCAAATCAGAGGAAGATAACCAATGAATTCAGCCTAAAGGAATGCTGATTAAGGGCCTGTTCCCACGCCGTACACTATTGGTTCTACATTCTATGTGGCTGACATTTCGCACGCGAAGATGCTGAGCTCCTTATTGTTTTTTATTTCAAGCGCTCGAGATGTACTCATACTCATTGTCTTTTCACATGACTACCTTTGCACTTTTCTCATTGTATGAAAATCCTACCAATTATAGTTTCCATCGTATTTTGATAACAGAAACACAATCAGGCCCTTTCAAAAACAAAAACTCGAAGGGATTATGAACTCTCCTTTCCTAGGTTTCCGAAAATCCATCCCACGAGCAATCCATTCCCCCCTGTACTCAATACTTCATTACGCTGGCGGGCAGTTAAGGATATCTTCGACACGCTCCCAGACACCGAAGCCGAAGAAGGTGACAAGAAAGCCGTAACCGCTCTCACAAACTACTCTAAGCCGAGAAAGAGTGTTGCTTTTGAAGAATACCAATTTAGACTGGTGAAACAAAATCCAAACCAGTCAATTATGACATACTACACTAGAACTAGCGAAGACATGCAAATTCACAGACATTGACCGAGAGATGAAATCTAAAATAATTCAGTATTGTGTGTCTTCAAATGTGAGAAAAAAGCCCTCAGCGAGCCAACCACAACACTAAAAATCATACTGGAGTACGGTAAAACCCCCTCGAAAAAACCAAGATTTAAGCAGCTAGGCTTGAGAAACATGATACTAACTATGTATATAGATGCCATGAGGCACATCCAAAGACATCATGAACCGGAACTCCTACGCCAGACTACGGACCACCACGGAATGAATCAAAATAAAGAATTCGTGGCTGTTGTCAAACCCATATAAGGGAGGTCGAACAGCCTACCCAGCATATAAAAAAGAATGCTGTGGTTGCAGGAAAATCGGGCATTTCAATTCAGTTTGTCGTAGCACTGGAAAACAAGAAAAGTCTCCGGCACCAAAGGAAGCACCGATAAAGGTTAAAATCCTCATCGAAAATTACGACAGTGAGGACGAATATATTATATCAGACCTGACGTACGGAGCGTCAACGATAGTAGAGCTAAACACCCACAGTTCCAAGTGAAAATCAAAGAACATGGTGCAATATTCAAGCAGATTCCGGATCGAGCATTTACCTGTTCAATGAAAAGGACTTTAAGGACACTGTTGATCGTTCGATACTCCAACCTACATTTACGACAGTATATCCTTACAAATCCGACATGCCCCTAAAGATGCTGGGAAAGTTCGAAGCGAACATCGTCGATAAGAACAGTAAAGCGTCGCAGGAAACCATAGACGTCACCAAAGGCGCCGGAGGATCTCTACTCAGTTTGCGTCGCTCATCTAGGTCGCAGCAGCCTTATCAACCCAAGATCAAAGATCAGTCATCGTGGAGCTCGTAGAAGAATACAGCGACCTATTTACCGGCTTGGGAAAGCTCAAAGACTTCCAAGTGAAATTACACGTTGACATCAGCATACCGCCATCAGCCCAACCACACCGACAAGTACCATTTCATTTACAAAAACAACTAGAAGAACAACAAGAAAGAGATGAGAAGAATGGCGTAATAGAAAAGGTGGAGGGGCAGACAACTGGTACCCTCACAACACGCGAACCGATGTGAACAATGTCACCTACAAAGCTGTCGAATGCCTTAAGGGAGAGCTGACGGTCTGCTCTTCATTGGCCATCCTTCTTCGTGAGACCAGGATTGTAGCCCTTAATCGCTACAACAAGAAGTCGTCGACCTAGCGAACGAAGGTCACTAAGGTATCGTGAAAAAAAAGTCACTTCTGAGAACTCTCTCAAGGTTTGGTTTACCAGTATAGACTAACTATTGGAGGATACTGTGAAGTCTTGTTTAGCCTGCCAGGCAGCCACACCCAAAGCGAAGAATGAACATTATTTGCTGGTCCTTGAAAAGAACTCAGCGTCGACTTCAAAGAGTTACCTTCAGGAGGATACTTGCTGGTCGTCACAGATGACTATACCAGATACCCTGTGGTAGACGTGATGCAAACCGTATCATTCCGAGCTGTTGAGCCTCGACTGAACAAAATATTCGCATAATTTTGAATCCTGGAAGTCCTTTGCTCTGACAACGGACCATCGTTCAACAGCAAACAATTTGCACACACCCTGGGGTTCAAACAATGCAAGGTCATCCCGCTCTGGTTCAGGGCGAAATGGAACGCTTCATGCGCACAGTTAAGAAGACCATTGGAAGTTAAAGCAGCGAATGTAAATCATCGCCCATGAAAGGAAGAACTGCGTGATCTGTTATGTAATAAGAGAGCCACTCCACACACGTCGACAGGTATACCGCCGTATACCACCAGACAGCACTGTTCAACCGATCGATACGCTCAAAGCTACCGCAACTCACCCCCCGCACAAACCCGAGACTCATTGATCCGAGACAAAGACGACGCCACAATGCGAAAGATGAAGGAATATGCGGACAGCAAGAGGTATATCAAACCAACTAATCTATTTGAAGGGGATATGGTACTTGCCAAATGCAAATCATCGCACAAGAATATAGCTACACCATACGATCCAAAGCCATATATCGTAAGCCAACGCAAGGGTGCAATGATAACAGCAAAGAGGACTGACAAAGAAATCAAAAGGAATTCGTCCCTCTTCAAAAGGGTGGACCCTCAACGGCTCTTAAGCCGGAAACCGAGATCGACGACGAAGAACTGGAGCTAGGACTGGAGGATCCCACAGCGTTGCAAAAAGTGGAATAGGCAACTTAATGGCGTTACCCTGTGCGAAAGTCGAGGAGAGCGCCTGCATACCTCAAAAACTATGTGGGACGTTGTTGCTGTGGTTGATTACTAAGATGACTGATTATAGTCTAGTTGATTACGAACGAACAAGTTATTGTATGTGAATGATCATTATCGGAAATTAATTAAGTGACATTTCGAGATAGAGCGTTGTGATTTCGATTGTACCGCTTCATACAAACTGTTCTTGTGTTTCGAATTATGTCCTCCTTCTAGAGTTCTAAAAGAAGAGGGATGAACTGTTGTTACTGTTAGTGCTAAGTCAATGTGTAACCGGGTCACTTGACACGTAGGTCATGTGACACAATGTATGGATAAGACAAGAATTGTAGAAATGAAAAGAGTATCAAAAACCACCACACAGGTATACATCGCCATCGGACATTATTTCAGGAGTATTTACACGCTGTCTGACACAAAATTACGAGACGTGTGAGATTTGTAAGTATTTGTAAGCTAACTCATTACCAGTCCACAGGACACGTTTAAGACAAAATAAGAGCACTTTTGGGCCCAAAAAAACCGAATTGTAAGTTTTCTTTTTAATTTTTTTCTATTGGAACTGGCCTGTACATTTAATAAGCTAAATATCTACGCAAAGAAAACTGCGTGTCATGGGCACTTTTAATAATAAAACTAACGAAGACAGTTTTCCTGCACAAATTGCACAATCTATTTTGATTGCTTGAAATTGTTTAACTGGTTTAAATAGTCAGACTAGTTGAAACGGTAGAAATCGAAAATATGCACATAGCTGAATTGATTCAATTCATTAAAATTTTTCAAACTAGCTGAAACGGTTTATATGGAGGAAATACACAAAATAGCTTAATTGTTTTAGCTTTTTGAATTTGGCAAATTACCTGAAACGGTTAAACTGGACAAAATGAACTATTTAGCCGAATATGTTCAACAGGTGAAAATGGTCAAATTAGTTAACACGGTTTATCACATAAACTTTGTTGTCATACAAGGATTTCCGGCCCTGAGATAGTTGAATTAATTAATTGAATTTCTCGAATTACGGCAGCTAAAACACTAAAAAATCCGTATCGCTGACAGACAGTGGGCTCAAACTTACCTAGAGGGAGAAGAAAACCAACATACTGAAAGGAAAACTGAAAGTTATGTATTCGATGGTTTTGGTGTTAGCATTTCTCTTGGCTGAGAATGAAAATCGAAAACTGGAGGATAGAATATCATATTTCCGTCATTAAGTCGTATTTTCCTCTCGGCTTCGTATAATTTGCGGCAATCAAAGACTCAGAGAAATAGAAAATATTGACAGACTTAGAAGGATAGCAATTCATATGAGTCTTCAGTCGATACATTATCAGGTGATGCCAGGCCAGAGGATGACAAATAGACAGGAACTTAACGCGTGCATAGTCGCTAAGATATTCTGAGTTTTGAAAAGATTCTTAGGAATGTCATCGCACGCGGATGACGTACTGCGCGTATTTCAGTTTCGCCTTTCGGACAAGATCAAATACTAATTTGCATACGACAGCAAGCTTTGTTCACATTACACACGTCATACAAATGAGACTTAATGGGTTAAGTTTGCAAAACTAGGTAGGTGTTTCATTTGCATATAGCCTTATTTCAAGGAACCTTTTTTTTTCAAGGTTTAATCAAACTTCAGATATGTCTGATGGAGGGTTGCTGTTCAGTGTACCTCCAACTGTAATAATTACTTTGCTTATCATTGTCTTCTAAAATATTTTTGGCGGTGGAAACCTTTCATTCTCCACAGATTTGTTCCCGATCGTGTGTTTTGCTGACGAAGGGGGGAACAAACATGACGATAATGATGAAAAGATAACAATTCGTGGCAGTAACGTGTCGGCCAGAATACTTGGTCGGTCAGGAAAAATAATGGTTGTACGAAATGAAAAAGACGACGATGATGATAAAGATGACAAGGATAATGATGACAAAGACGACAGAGATGGCACAGACAAAGACGACAAGGATGACTCGGACAGCAAGGACGACAAAGATAATAGAGACGGCAAAGATAGTCGAGATGATAAGGACGGGTCCGACGGTAAAGATGACACAGACGATGATAAAGATGATGAAGATGATGACGATGATGATGATGATGACGATGACGAAGATTTTAACGACAACAACGAAAACTTGTTAACTTTTGAACTCAATGAAATCGAAGAAAAAGATGCAGATGACAATGATGTCGATGACAAACATTCCGTGGATTCCTTTGATGATGTGAAGTTCACTTGGGAAAGTAAATAAGAAGTCTACGCTCAATGGAATCCGCGTCACTACTGTGAGCTTGTCAACTAATTTTGATGATCAAAAGGCTTCACTTGAAATCATAGTGTACTTGTTTCATGAACCTGGGAGTGTCAAATTTGGTAATGAGACTTTTGCCGTACAAAGTGGAACTGTCAAGTTCAATATTAAGGTGAGTAAATGCAGCCAACAGAGCTGCGTATGATTTCTGTTATAATAAAACTTATGGTTCTATCAACGTGGCCATTTTTTACCATTTCTATAATTTAAATTTTCTGAACTATTGTTTTACGGTAGGAAAATCTGTAATTTATCAGTGCAGGAGAAACCATAGAGCTAGAGATGGTAAGACTAAGATCTGAAACAAATTTGATAAGCAATGGAAGTTTAAACCTCTATCGTAATTATTTCCAGCTTTAAGTGGATCTATTGCTTTTACATATCATCCCCAGCTTGTGATTTCAGTCGTTGTGTTAGGCTGTGTGTATGTGCGTGTATCCGTTTAGCTATAATAACTTCCTAGAGAGATATGTATTCCTTCAACGAGTATCAGTGAAAAAGAAAATGATAAAAAAATGAAGTGGTTATGATAAATTGCTCATATGTATCTAATATAAACAGATCAGTAACTGGGATTTCTGTGATAAAGACGATTCACCTGGAGACTGCAGTGAGGGAAAAGTAGGAAAATATCTCGATCTTAGCCTTAAAATAAAGAGCAAGGGATCTCCGAAAGAGGTGGACGAGGATGACCGCAAAAAAAAAACTGCAACTCTAAAGATGACGATGATGAAGACGATGACGATGATAAGGATGAAGATGAAGATGATGATGACGATGATGACTGCCCTATCATATACGACGTTGGTGGAGACCCGGAAATGCTGCTAAATAAAGGGGTAGGTCAAGCGAACTTAGACATAAATGTATTTCAAGAGATTAAAACGACTCATCTTGGCTGATTTTTTCTGACATGAGAAATTTTGAACTACAATTAGTAGCAAAATTGTTGACACCTAATCAACGAAATGGCAATATTCTGAGATAGCCAACCAATTTTATCGCTAATACCCTCTTTTTTACTCCCTTTCCCCCTATGCCGACGAGCTTTGATTCCTGTGATAATATAACATTGGTTTGGGGAAGGGGGCTAAGTTAGTATCAACATATGATCTTAGTTGACGGGTGAGACCGACTCAAGTGATCACATTTCGCCTCGAAGTGTAGGCTTCACCAAGCGATTTACGTTTCAACTTTGCCGTTAATTGCAGGCTTGCTTTTCCCCTCGACGACTAAGAACAATATAAATCACGAATCGATTTATTTCAAATTAACTTAAGTTTAACTGAAGTTGGTAAAGAACTTCACACCCCAGTCAATTTATTGCCTCAGTGAGAAAACATTTCCTTCTATGCCTAATTCGATGTGATGTCATTGGAGGCGTAGATATTCCGGATAATAAAACGATCAACTGAATATACTTCTTTCTTGAATCCGACAGGACTTATACTCTAATGTTTTATGAGCGCTCACCATTTTCGGAATGTTAAGCCAAAAAGAAAGTGATATAAGAGTAATTATTAACAATTTCCTTGTAGTAAGTCTTAGGTGTCTTCATATTATAAGCTTATATAAGCTTAGATAAGAATGACAGTTACTCAGTTATTAATTTCTTTTAAATCGATTTCTAATCTGTCTTCCCTTTTCTAAGGTCATAATTGACGATGATGAGTACACTGCTATGCCACAAGGATTTCCCAAATTTGAGTCAGATGACAATGAGAAGAAATTCGTGTTTCGCATCCCGAAGTTTAAGAGACACGTGCTGATTGATCCAAGTGTGAACGTTGGCAAGGTGCTAAAGGAAGTCATTGTCGAGAGTGCTGCTTCTTGGTCACAATTCAATATTGCTGTTACTGTTTTGCTTCTATTTGTAGCTATTTTTACAGCTCAGTTCTAGAATATGGAACAGAACAACTCACCTGATTAAGGCCAATTAAACGTTGTGTTTTTAAGTGTATATCTAAATTGAAAAGTTGATACATGGCTCTATATCGAAAATAGTTGCACATAGCATTCTTTTTAGGGCTAATCTCGAGCTGTAAAGATTTTCATCGTTTTCAAAACAGAGACTGATGTTGAATTTTATAAGAGGATAATAGCTGTGCTGTTTCTCCTCGCAAGACTCGCATTCCGTAAAGTGCCGAAAACTTACGGCTGAAATCGAAACATTGAGCGTGCGGCTGGCAATTTTACAATGCAAGATTCAAAGCAAATCCATTTTTTCCTTTTTGATATCTGACTGAAATGGCAGCATGAAATCTCTTTGTCAGATGTTCTTTGCCATTACGACGAGAGGATCTCGATTTTCAAAAGAAACATGTTTTTTTCTGATTTATCTAGTCGAGCTTTCCTGACAAACTAGATGTTATTATAACAATAAAGTTTATCTCAAAGAAAAAGTGTACTAGTCTTAGAGAAGGCCCACAAACATGAACGTGATTGTTGTCGATGATATCAGCTCAGAGTCCACGACGTTGTCGGCGATCTGTGTCGCAGTTCTGGGACCTTCTTGAGCGACCTCTTAAGGTGATTTTTTTTCAGACAATGATGGTCAGAGAAATTTAACTGTCTACCCCCCCAAAAGCTTATTTTTAACCGTTGACTGTCGGATATACTTTTATTTTGAGACCGTACAAAAATTGCGATATCATTCTTGCGGAGATGATCTCAGTCGTGTCATATTTTATCTCTTTTTAATCATATGTGTTATCCTGACATTTTTATTTTTTGAAATTATCACCTACATTCCTGAATAAACGAGAAAAACAGTCGACGGGTAGGGAGACAAAAACTAATAACTGTTGCCGGTCGCGGCAAAGTAATGCGCTGAAACAGACTGCCACGGACTCTTTCATCGTGTTTTAGCTTGAATTAGTACTTAAGAGCCACTCTGGTACCCTTTCAACTCAAATTAGTTCACCCTTCTTGTCTAGACTCCTCGTTTTATCTCGGCGTAAAGTCACTCACAAAATGTTTCTTAACTGCAGTGTTAGTCTATAGGAGAAAAAGACTTTATTCGAGTTTAAACGCCCTCTGCCAATCCTCTCCTCAGGGGGTGAGTGCACCCAAACATGACCCCATTGTCATCTATCGTGAGCGCCACTCCTAATCCTATTGGTCCAAACGCCTTCATATATTCCAGCTCGGTCTCGTTTTGTCCCATCTTACGTACTTCCTGTAACACGTTGTTGGCAACTGAGAACTCTTCTATAGGAACCGCCTGGAAAAAATCTGAGAAGCTCGGCAAAAGAAAAGTAGGGGACTCCATGGCTTCCTTAGGATTCATACCGCTATCCAAGAGGTTGGTAAAGTACTGTGGAACCACAACGGGATACGATTCTCCCACAACAGACAGTGCCATGACTGGCCGCTGGCTTCCGGTTGCCTCGCCACCCTTGAATGCTATAGCAGGTTGAAGGCCCGCTGGAAGCCTTCCCCCGGGAGTTGTCTGCTTGACGAAGGACTTAAATATCGCAGCTGAATGCGGTAAAGCAATTCCCTGCACAAAAAGACCTGTTCCCCACATTTCACTGTTGATAGTGTAAATCATGGAACAAACATTGCCATCCTTGTCGGCTGCGACTATAGAATCTGAGCCATGTATAAAGTCTCTTATGTTCTCCTCTCCACCAAGCAGTCTTTTAATTATGGTATTGACGTCTCTCATCTTTTCAGGAGAACCGATCCTCTCCCAAATGGCTTCCGCAGACCCTTTCGAGAGGCGATTAGAGAAATAAAGGTCAAAGTTCTCTTTCAAGATCGATAAGCCAGAAGGGTTTGAGTGCAAGAAAGCAGAAACAAAGAAACTAAAGCGAGAGATCGAGGCGAGTCGGAAAAATTCGGTCGCATTTGTGATGTAACTGGACCCAGGTTTCTGGCCGATTTCTGCCATTTCCATTAGATTCAGCTTTTCAATTAGTTCAATTGCGCCCCAGTCATTTCCAGACGTACACACATTGTATTCGTGATACGACGTATTGAAGGGCTCTTCCCATTGCGTTTGATAGCGGTGCATATCATTTAGGGCAATAAATCCCTTAGCCTCTTTAATCAGAGACGTCATCTGCTCGGCCCACGTTCCATTGTAGAAGAACTCCTTTGGATTCTCAGACACACTTCGTATAAATTCGGCTACTTCTGGTTGTTTGAAAAGTTCGTTAGAGGCGTATGGCTTCCCAGTCTCAGGATTGGTAAAAATCTTTTCACCTAAAGAAATTCAATTATTGAGGATGTTTACTTCTTTTTCATCTTTGTCGTAGGTTTTATTGTGCCCTTCTGTTAAATCTATCTATCTTTCTGTTAATTTTTGTTGAGTTCTGTTTTACCTTTCTAACAGTATTTCATCTCTATGTCAGCTACGCATTTTTCAGTCGATCGTTTGCATCAGTATTTTTTACGGTATTTTCTATCTGATAAATTCAACGTTATCTCTAAGAAAGTTTATTACATGAGTTGGATGGACCAATTCTTCCAGACCTCCACACTTTTACTCCCACATTTCCGAAACCTCACCGTTAATATTACCCACTTTCCAGACTCCCTTCCAAACTTCAAACCCTCTAAACTTTCGCACTTCCTCATTACATACTTCCACATTTTTAGATTTCCAAAACTCCATACTACCCAGCTTTATTCATTCAAACTAAGACTATTTACACTCACTCAGTTTCTCACTTCCATTACTTTAAACTTGCGCAAATGTCTTTACAAAGACCTCCTCGCTCTCAAGCATTTAGAGCTGAGAGGTATATTAATCTCCGCGCCTTTCGATATCCTAAGTAGAGCTTACAGATACCACTTCATACCTTCGCTTGTTCGCAACAATGTAATGTCGTTTTAGTATATTTTGATGGCGGAAGCCATCCCAGTGGACAGCTTAAATCCGTTTTCAGCGAAATACAACGCGGGCTCGAACAAAGTACTGAGAGGGAACTTTGCAAATTTGGCTGCAGCGTCAGCTACAC
>NC_142679.1:9560138-9562638 GCF_964200805.1 Pocillopora damicornis | reverse complement strand
AGGCCAGACAGTTGTGGATGTGGGGTTGGGTGGGGAATGCAGCACAATGGCACAGTGTGCTGCAGAGCTGACCGTTACCGGTTGCTGGGACCCATAGTTTTGGATAGTTCCATCTTTAGGGATTAGTTGGCGCTTAGCTGGGCGTACTGCGATATCATTAGACTCCATAAAGGGGGTTCTTGCCAGAATGTCTACACCAAGATTTTCGACAACAAGGCCTTCGAAGGTAAACTTGTGGCTTTCACGGGTAAATGATAAGGGTGTCTCACTGACACGTGCAGGGGAGATGAGTCATCTGCTAGGTGGACGGATTGGGAACTAGATGTCACCTGGCAACCAAAATGTTGGATGATGGTGTGACGAATCATGTTTCCTGTGGCGCCACTGTCGATGGTTACGTGCACTGGGTGCTGTGAATAGAACATGTCCAAGTATGGTGACTGGTGAGCCTGTACGCGGAAGACATGGGTGCTTGGGCTTGATCTGGTGTCGTCAGTGTCACTGACTGATTCATCCGCTCAGGGTCTGCTCTCAGGTTCAGGGGATCATCAAAGATGTTGGCAATTTGTCTAGCTTTGGCTATGTACTTGCGATCCTGTTCTGGAAGAAAACTGCATTCACTGCCCACTATTGGGTTGGCTGGCTTGTTTGCATAGTCAACAGGACCTGGCTGGGCAGTTGGGTCGTGTGTTCGCCTTGTATGGAGTTCTGCTGCCAGTAGGTTTACGTAGCTACTCACAATGGTGCGCATAATCTTGGCGTCGTCAGCTGTACGTATTTCGTCAAGCAAGGAGGTGAGGGCCTGAGATATTTCTGGTTTTATTGAGGCTAGAATTCGTGATCTTAATTCTGTTCCGTTCCTCTGTTTTACAAGCTTAGGTAACTCAGGATATATCAGTTTAAGCCAGGTCAGGACAATGAAATTCTCCAAGGTGGGAGTGAGTTCCTCGTCTTCGGTGGTCAGTTTACCTTAGTGGGACAGGCTATTGGCACAGAGTAAAGTGTCCTCAATAAGGGCCGTTAGTCTTTGGAAGAGATTCTCTGGTACTTATCAGCTTTTAAATGTAAGTTGGTGAAATCCAGAAAGTGAGCTCCTGTGATCTAAAACATGATACGCTCCTGTGCGCGTATCATGTTTCAAACAGACTAGGTAGAGGTCAAGTTCTTCACTATGGTATTCCCAGATATCAGTGGATAATAGCTGGCTATTTGCCCGAGGATGAGCTCCAGGAAATTTACTTTCTGCTGGGCCGTTAGGCGTTTGGAGAGTGGTACTGTTTCTCTGTTGTTGTTATAGCCGTGCAGGGACTGGGTCTTAGTCTTCTTTCCCCACGTGGTGCTGTTGGCGAGAAACGGAGTGAAATTGCTGTCGAGTGACAAGGTATAGACCAGATTTTGCCTCCAATTCTCTAAGCTGTTTATAGCCTTGTTCTTTGAGACACTCCACTGCTTCGAGGCTGGTGGAGAAGAAGCCATGGCTGTTGTTGTGTATTGGGTTTACGAGAGAATCGAGCACGAACGACGAAAAATGTTTGACGTATCGACGTACTTACGTTAGGAATGAATGCTTTCCCTTGTATTTGGGTGTCGATTTCTTTACTTAGGTTCGAGGAAGTTCCCACCACACCAATTAATGAAGTAGAAGTAACCCGATGACACAATCCGTAACAGAACTGAAGCTTTAATGAAACCGGTACGATGATAACAGGACGAGTGGGCTAACAGACACGAGAAGAACAGAATGAAGCGCCTAGCCACGCATGCCTATAACTAGCGTACCGCTTTCCGGTACTGGCGAAATTTGAAATAATACGTCCAATGCACATGTTCAGTCTAATAATGATACCTTCGTGGTTACGTTATTTTTTCTTTGAATGTCCAAATAAAATTACTTTGAAATGATTTGGTATCCACGGTGTGACCTTATGCCTGTGATGGTGTGTATGCTTTCAGTAGCACAATACCAGCTATATAAATTGTGTATTTGGGTATAAGCAAACTCCATTGAAGGAACTGCAAGCTTTCCTAACTTGACATTTTAAAATCATACATAGTGATTACGTTATGATGTATCTGGAGAATACTACTTTTTGAGCTACTCTCATGACCTTATGAGCCATTGTGCTTTGCTGCAATTGTTTCATTTACAGCAGCTGTGGCTGCTTTGTCTTCAACAGCCATGACTGTCATATGTAGAACCTCTCTAAGTATCTGATATTCACTCTTGAGTTTGATGCAGCTGCAATTTATAACAGTATCTGAACTCCTTGGAGTGATTCCTTTAAAGTAACTTCTTTAGGATTTTTCTCTAATTCTGAGCTCCTATGGGAGGATTCTGTTTTGGAAGTTGTATTTAGTGTGCCGGCGAAGTTGTGCTCTTTTAGATCCAGTCCTTACGAAAGTTGTTAAGGAATTTAGGAATGTTGAGATGAACTTGTTCCCTCATTGACTGTTATTATCAATCAGTCCTTTCTGTCCTTAAACACAGTGGACCACTAAA
>NC_142679.1:9512638-9555138 GCF_964200805.1 Pocillopora damicornis | reverse complement strand
TTTTTCCTGTAACTCTTCACGTATTGTGGTGATCTTTCAATAAAATAATCAGCAAACGCATTTGCTAGGGACTCATCATCCATAGAATCAGGTAGTTTAGGTTCACTTTTATGATGAAGAAGCTTGTCAAAAATAGAGAATAAGCGTTTGGGATCATATTGGCTCTCATCAATAATCCTCGAATAATAGGCCGTCTTTACCTGCAAAATAAATTCATTTACCATCTGACACTGGTCAACGAAACGCTCGCGATCAACCATAAGTCCAGTCCTTCGCCAACGTCGTTCCAGTGCCCTTCTTTTTTGTTTCTCCTCACGGATGTCTTCAGTGTACCAAGGTGCTGAAGGGCGAATCGTAATATTGCGCGTTATCAGGGGTGCGTGCTTTTCGAGCAGGCCAATCAGCGAAGTATTGTAAAGCGTTAACATAGACTCTAGATCATGACCGGCTTCATCGACTGTGCTAATTAGAGGTGAATCAGAGATGTTGTCTCTTAACTCTTGGGGATCAATTGACTTCAGTTTTCGATAATTGACTTCTTTACACTGGAACGCTTTTTTAGGTAGTGCCAGAGAACAGCTGGTAACGTAATGGTCAGAAATGACAGGATCGAAAACATCAAAGTCCCGAGCTGTACTCTCATTATTTCTGGTGATGACTAGATCTAGGGTGTTACCACTCCTGTAGGCGGGAACCTAGACATGTTGCTTCAAGTTAAATGCTTCAAGTAGACAGAGAAACCGTTGTGCAGATCGATCACTAGCGTCATTTACGTGCAAATTGAAGTCACCGACTATCAACAGAGAGCCATGTACAATAGCTAGAGACTCCAAGAAACTAGGAAATTCTTCAAAGAATTTCGCAGCCGATGAGGTACCGTCTGCCATTGTTTGTGGCCTATAAACAATAATAAGGCGCAAGCATAACGAGGAATGTTTCAATAAGACATCCGTAAATTCAAAGGATTTGAAATTGGTAACAAAGCCGGGATGCTTCTCGAGGCGAACCACGGTCTTATGCATGACACCGATTCCGCCCCCAACGCGAGAAACCCTTGGAACATTGTAGAATTCATAGCCGGTCGGACACAAGTCACGTATAATTAATTCATCAGTTTCTTTGGCAAGCCAAGTCTCAGTTACAGAAAAGACATCGATATTACGGTCCACGGTAAGATCTTTCAGAGAGAGTGTCTTATTCCTCACCGATCGTGGATTAAGGAGAGAAAATCGCATGGATTTTGATGTTGGTAGTGCAGGTTTCATAGGTTTCATTAATATGAAATAAAGTTATTAATATTGGTCGGACCCTCTTTATGGAAACCCTTACTTATGTGAACTAAAGATTGAATCAATTGCCATTGCCTAACAGTGTCAGGACTTAGTTGACTTAATAAATTATACTCAATTAATTTGGAAAACCTAAACGGCGTTCATAGCATATAATAAATTAGCTCGTTCCATTCTATTGGATATTGGATAACCCTACAAAAGAAAACGCGTTTGAAATGACAAAGAATATAGGCTTTATATGTTCTCATAGCAGTATTACTATCAATGAAATTGCGAATTTTCCTAAGAGCATTAGCCTTTGAAAAAAGGGGAGCAATAATCAAAATGAGGAAAAATATAGGCTTTGTATATTCTCACAGCAGTATTACCATAAATGAAATTGCCAATTTTCCTGAGGGCAACAGCCTTTGCATTTTACTAAGAGTATTCTTAATGAGTAGCATATGATAATTTACAGGCAATAGTGACACCAACTAGCTTCAGCATGTCCTTTATTTCAATGGAACTGTCATCCAATGAAAGAGATAGGTTATGATGAGAGAACCCCAATACCATAGCTTGAGTCTTGGATTCGCTAACCTCCAAATAATTGTCATTAAGCCATTTGGAGAATAATGGTAGATCTTCACTAATATGAAGCTGTAGGGTGATAGGGCAGTTATTTGAGTAGTAGCCAGAGGTATTGTCTACGTAGAGTCTTACTGTAAGTGCATATTTCTGGCAACTAATGTGATCAAATTGATGTAGATATTTGATAGCAGTGGCCGAAAAGGAGAGCCCTAAGAAACTCTATATTGTACATCTACTGTACGCCACTCAAAGAAAGCATTTTCCACTTTGCCGCGCTAACGTTGATTGCTTAGGTAGGAATCTATCAGCCTTAAGGATGTAGGAATGATGCCATATCCTTTGAGTGTTCTCTTCACGAGGCTGTGACAGATGGTATCAAAAGCCTTGCGAAGATCAATTGAAACAAAAACCATATGTTTGCCATCCAAGGCTGTTCTCCAGTCTTCAGTTATCTTAAATAATGCTGAACAAGTGGAAAGTTTTATCAAAAAGTCAGATAGGCCTTCTTAAAATAATTTTGGCCCAAAGTAACTGTGTAATTTATTTTACATAACCCTTTCAAAGATCTTTTAAATGTCAGGTGGGATGGATAATTGTTTTTGTGAGATTCACGGTTTTTTATCCACTGGGGTGATGTTACTTTCCTTCCACTTGTCAATCCAGTTGGATTGTTGGACACAATAGTTAATCAGAAGACCAGCCAGAATTGGAGAAGATGCTTTTAACATTCTTGATGGAATACTATCTTTGCCCACAGCTTTGGAACTATTTAGATCTATTAACAACTCCATAGTGTACTTGGTAGATACTGTTGCAAAGCTTAAATTGCCTTTATCTTATGGAAAACAGTATTCATAGATATGTGGGATGCGACAGGTTTTCTGTTTTGCATGTGAATACAAATCTTCTGCAACACTACCTTCTAACGTCATTATATAGGAATGCCGGTCGTTTCTAGTTCTTTTCAATGTTATCAATATTGTATTATATCAGTAGCCACATAAAGTGTTAGACTGCCTATTCTTATCATCATTATCAAGGAACTATTGCAACTCATTTTGATAGTGTGACACACATGTAAATCTTTTTCATTATTTACGTGGTTATACCCTTTGGCTGTCTTTCAAACACGTTGTCTTCTCTATTTTTTTTTATTTCTACTGGTCCAATTTAGCTATATACAGATGGGGAGAATTTTCTACCACTCCTCTTTACTGTTTTATCGTGCCATGGCTTTCTCATTGAAATGCTTGCTATGCATCCTTTTAACACAATAAAGAACTGGATATCCTACTTGCTAAATTTGTTTTCTTCATGTAAATATGATTTCTCTGCAAAAGATAGTTGCAAGATTATATCTGGATTTTTTAATCTTCATTTTATCTTTTTAGGTATTAAACCTGTTAAATGGGATTCTTGATCAACTTATTAGAGACAAAATCCTGAGGACAAGGTATTGCAGGTTGCTTTTAAGTGTAATTTTGAACTTTTATCTTTTTTTCCAGCTTGTTCAGTGAGTGTTCAGGTTTTTATAATTTAGCGGAGTAAACTTATGTTGTGTGGACACATATTGGTTCAAGTTGAAACTTGTGGTATTTGTTTAGCATCAATGCCTTTGCATCAACTTTCAAATGTTATGTCTTAATTGTGCACTGAATGTCAAACCCTCTAGAATACTTTGTCATCTTTTTTATGCCTCTACCTAGTGGAACAAAGAATTTGATCAGTTTTATTCTGTTTGGTTTACCTTGTTCCTTCCTGATGGAGAAATTGAGTCTTTATTTCAATCAATTGACAGGATGATTTCTTTTAGTTGAAATAAACATCCCATGATTTAAATCCGGTATTACTGCACCCTCTGTACATGCAGCAGACAAGTCAAGCTATGAAAGGAATAAATTTGATTTAGAAAGGGATTATGTTTAAAGTGATAGAATGGTCCTAAAGACTGTGGACTAATCTTAATAGGTTGACTGCATAAGATAGACATAGTCACTGCAGTCATTCCAAATTGAGGCTTTACGAGGAGTGAGCCCATGCCCCCTAAAAAGAATCTGACCCCGCACAGTATTATGAAATAAATCACCTTTGAACTTTGGATAAGACAACAAGTCAAAATGATTGCTTCGATTGTATAAGCTATTAATTTCTCCATATTCACGTAAATTCCTCCTTCCCTGTTAGACTTGAACTAAAAAGCAACTCGTGCGAATAGAATTGGAGAATGAGGGTATGTTGCTCACATAAATGGATGATTTGGGGAAGAAAGAGATGTAAGAGTACCCCTACCCCCTCCCGCTCATATTCAAGAATTTACTCTTGCATATAGAGCAAGCCTGTGTTTTTTGTGTGACATGTTCTAGGTGTTTTAAAGTAGTAATGCATCGGTAACAGTTGGGATTTCCAGTTGGTTTGCAGTTTGCATACTTTTTGGGAAGGTTTACTGGGACTTCAATGCCATCCTTGGGGTACAAAGACCACACACTTTATCCAGGAGACACTAGAACAAAACAGGATAGAATCGCTAGAGCTATCCAATAAATGATAATTCAGTTAATTAAAATGCCTCTGATCATTCGAGTTAAGAAACCGGCTGCAAAAGGTCTAGTTTTTCAAGATAGAATGCTGAGATATAGTTACCTCGGAAGCATAGAATAAAAAGTAACTGTAGTTATTAGGCCCCGAAAGGTCCGTTTTTCTGTTCCTTATTATATTTTTATTTACCTGAAGGAATGGCTCATCTTTTGTTGCTGCATTATTGAACAATTGGACCAGTTTTGAAATCTTTTGGAAGACACTCTCTGCTATGGACCTCAGGCATTCCATCCTGATGATTCTGAAAAAGATGTTAATTCTAGATTCAGCGGTTGGTACAGCTCTTCTTTTAATTATGCACATTTATGCATTCTCCAGATAGGAAATAGAGTCTACACTTTTCCCTACAGTTTTTGCCTACATACAGTGACCTCTTTCAAATTTCTCTTTTGGGCTTCCAATGTTTGCTCTACTCACAAAGGGACCAGTCAATATTTTTTTCTTGACATATGACTGTTTTGAGTATAGGTCACGGTTTGTTGAAATATTTCCCATTCAGTGCTCTATTCAGATTTCTGTAGATCATTGTACGAATGTATGTCTCAACTATGCGTTCCGCTTAGTTTTTCATGGTAACAAGTTTATCGTTCTTTTTTCTGAAAAAAAGGCAGCTAGTTCGTGAGCATATAAAGGACCTCTTGTTGCATCGATTAGATCACCCCTGATGAAGGCACTAGACGGGAGTGTCGAAACGTTGGGTCTATGAATGTGACTTCTCGGTTACATTCATCAAATCTTTAAACCAGAGTAACATCAAACCATGTCTGAAGTTTATCGTACTTTCATGGTTTTGTTATGATTCAAATGGAGGTACCAGGTAGACGCCTCCGAAGAGCGAATTGATTGAAAAGAAACTTTATTGACAAATTTCAGACCCATAATTATTGTTTAGTCTAGAAAGGTCTTTCAACCTTCAAGAGGCCTCTATCTATTGAAACTAGCTATAGAACGCAGTTGAACTGTTTATACTATTTTATAGCCCTTTTCACACGAAACTCTGAGCCAGTGAAATCTAGGAGTCCTCTGGTATCTGAAAACAGATATGTCAGTTCATCTCAGTGACAATACTGCTTAGCCAAGCCTGCCACCCTCCCAGTGAACAGCACTACTTCTTATGCCTCTGTGAGAATTGCTCTGGCCGCTGAACAGAATAGATCAGACCTATTTACAGAACTATGTCGTATGCATTTTTTTGTCGGGAAATCATATAACCTGTTGTACAGCAGTCCTTTGGACTGCTAGCTCTTATCAATTTGGTTTCCGTCACTGTATTCACAATCAAAATGTTACGTTAATGTTACAAATACTTTTTATAAGGAAAACTTCTCAAGGAACGTCATCAGATTTAAGTGACACCTTTGGCCACGACATCTTCGAGGAAACTTATTCGTTTGGTTTTAGCATTTTAGTTCTACCATGATTAAAATTTATCTCGCAACTTGTATGCACTTTTAATTTATTCTCAGATCCACAAGAAATCGTTTTTAGCTTCCCACAAGGATCCTTCCCTGATCCCTTACCTTTTATTATGTACATATGCTTCAATGTCCTTCCGCTCGTTACTAACTATTGCAGGATTGAAATCAACCTACGCTATGTTTAAAGCAAATAGAAATGTTGCACCACTAATAAAGTCTCTTCAATGGAAATTTCACTTTCATCTGACCCAGCTAAAAAATATTATGGTAAGTTCCAGCAGTAACAATAATGAATTTTTTTTTTTTTTAAATAAAAAAACAGAAAGTTACAGACTGCAGCAGATCAACATTTCCTGGCCTGTTTGAGATGTACCTGTTGTATTTGAAAGATAAGTCTACAACTCCTGCATTCAAGGTTAGGAATCATACAAACGTGTTGCAAGTATCACATTTTCATCACATAATGCGATTTAAATTGCGCTTCTTAGGCTTATTTAACAAGGAAAAAGTTTACTGAAGTACTAGTGTTCCTTAGAAGTACTTTACCGATTGGATCCACAGAGTTTTAGCCTGATTATGATGCGTGTGTCAGCGTTACGTTTTTCATTACGAGTTTTTTGTTTTCTGCCTTCAAGATCGCTAACGGTTACCAAAATTAGTTATTAATATTATAAAGGTTTTTGTTCTTGAGCTAAAACGCCACAACCGAAGGTGCTTACTAGCGGTAATTTGGCTTTGATTTTAATATTCTCTAACTTGATTCGGTGACATGTTCTTCAACCATGTGATGAAAGCATCCAGCATGGCAGATCAGTCTTGCTGTTGCGTTCTGTATAAGTTGAAGTTTTGGTAGTCAGCTTTTAGGCAGACCATACATGAGGCTGTTAAAAAAATCTAAACCACTGGTTACAAAAGGGTTAACCAAGGTCCGAGTTCAGTCAGGATTAAGAGGTTTTTTAATTTTTCTGATGTTGTGTAGGTGAAAAAGGATCAGCTGTGCCACTTTTTTACGATAATAAGGATGTTTAGTTCAGATTATTTCCTACAAAAATATTCTAACAACAGAAGTGAAAAGAGCTGATTGTGAGTTAACTTTTTGTTTTTGTTTTTTTTTTAAATTCATTCCAGGGGCAGGTGCTAGAGCTCTTACCATACTTTACCAAGTCTACTGAAGAATATCTGAGAAGACTTAAGTAAGTGAACTCCAACATGCTAAGTGAACTAAATAATATGCAAAATCTCAGATCCGTAGTTGGATTAGCGGATATTTATTCACTGATAATGCAACTAGAAGGCTACTAAAAATCAGTTTATTTCCTTAATGTACATTTAGATTTCAACAGGATCTTGCGATGTACTTTTCTAACAGATGTGTATTAAACACATTATTTCAGACAGAATATGTGTTCTCAATAAACTGGCTGAACTGTACTGTTTTCTTTTTTTTAGTCTGTTTTAGTTAGTACCATGGTTATTTGTATTTGTCGTCCTATCTGTATAATTGAATTTTGTTAATAGATATATGATACAGAATGAAATAGTGACTCATTCCCTCTTTAAAAAATTATTGCAGGATCATAAAATTTTTGTGTATACTGAAAGGTGGCGCACTATTCCTCGTTTTGCTATATAGGGGTGCCACCATTGTGTCGCTTTAAATTTTTGTGTTTTTGTTTTTATTTTACTTTGATCTATATATTATCTACTAAATTTAGTAAGACAGTTTTGAAGGAAACGTCTCTCAAAGGTCTCTCACTCTCCTTTCCATATTTTCTCAGGGAAGGGCTGAACACTTTTGTTACTAACAGTATTCCACTGAAGTCAACAGAGTTCGTAAAAGGAGGTCCCCAATATAATGATTACATACAGACAATAGATAAGGTACATCTGAATAACAAATAGTACTTTTAGCAGGGGTATTGCACGTCATTTACTCAGTGTTCACTCATGGTAGCTCGTGGCAACCTTTCTTAAGAAAGTTCGAACATAGCGCGATTGATCTTGTTTGAATGATGGGTTTCGCAAAGCAAGATACTCATGTTATGAATTACCAACGGCTCCAGATTTTCAATATAACACATGTAGTGAGTTTTCCTTCTGCAACGGCTTCGCTGGTAGACACCATCTTTTTTAGTCAGGGTATCAGTATGTGCGATAAGAGCCTGAGTGTTCTCAGACTCGAAGGCGTTCGATCTAGGCAGCGGTGAAGTTGTTCGGAAATAACTTTGAAATGTGCGAGTATCTGCTGTACCTCTACAATATCTCACCTTGAATTCCAGGAAGCTATGCTCATAATAATTCTTTCCCTTTGCATTATTTTCTGGTCTTTTTTTTTGTTTTGCTATCGATTTGTTAATGTGATTACAGTGAACTATGAATGCCCCTTAGGGGTGTCATAAATTCAAAGAGTTTTTAAAATCTATTTTTAGTACATGGGAGACACGCGAATTACGAATTAGGATGTTTTGTGATTATTAAAAAAAAACCTCTTCATCTACTGCTTTTTCTTCTAAGTCTCTTACGATGAATATGACTGAAGATTACTTTCACTTTATCCTAAGCTTCTTGCAGCATTTGTAGATTCCCGAAGCCTGATTCTGCTTGAGGTATTGATCTCTATTTTATGCTGTGAACGACAGCATGTTCACGAAGATCAAATTCAGAAGTCCTTTACAGCTTTCATTAAAAGGCGAGTACTTCTTTTTTATTAACAACCGTTAGCACATTCTGTACACTTTATCGTAAACCTCAAAACCAGTTATAGTATTATCAAAAAAGAAGAAAATGAAGCAGTGCACTTAATGATTTAAGTTATTTACCCACATGAACAGTACACGAGTACAGGTAAACCTATACTTAGCCAACATCGGTATGAATTGATCAAAACCTGCAAAAAGACTCTGACGAACAATATTTAGGTCGCATGATTTGTGCGTGTAGTCCTTCGTTAACGTTATGGCAACTATCACATTCAAGTGCAAAAGTATTGAACTCAGATATTTTTCTGAGCTATTTCTCATCAACAACCTCAGTACCTCTATTTTGCTTGCCACCATGGACCAGATAATTACTGAATAACTGAGCATTTCCACCTCTTAAAACAACATTATTGTTGAAGTGAGTGGAGGAAATATGAAAATTTCAAATTTCTGCAAATGGTGAGGAAGTTCTGTCACAGACGGTAGAGCAAGACATTTAAGTTTCCTTTTGGTTTGATACAATTGCTTACTTGCTTACATACTTACATGCAATGACACAAGGCAATAACAGAAATATGGACACTGTTAAGATTGTAGAGAGGTTTCCATTTGACAGCGATGTGCGCAAAGGACATTTTTGGTGAATATTTTAACTTAACTTTATTTGGCTTAGTATAGGTTTAACTTTACTTGATGTACGATGATCCCATCCATTTCAAAAGGCTTCGCCACATCTGTTTTGGATTTCTTGAAACACCTTCACCTTTGTTATCTGTTAGATTGCATCCTGCACCTGATCAAGCTAAAGCAGCTATGGATGCATGCCTTTCCATATTTTTTAATGAACGAGACTATCAAACACAGTCTCGTCGAGCTGTGATTGAAAGGATCTGCATTACATTCCTTCTTAAAACATCGGCAACCGCAAGGAAAGCATTCTATCAAGATCAGATTACGAAATTGATGTCTGTGTTAGAGGCCAAGGAACTTAAGGTAAACTATCTTAGTTTTTAGAAGTGCGAGTTTTGCAGTCAAAAAAATTATATTACTCTTGTAGCTTTAATGCAATCCACTCAGTTTTTACATTTTATAGGTGTTCTTATTAGACAAAAATTAAACAATTGTTTATTTATGAGACAACAAGAATATAAAAATGTCATTTATTTACTACTAAAACAAAAATGAATTTATACCTTTTTTTCAAGAATAAGTTTCAACATTGACGTGGGATATTTTTGCGATAATTAGCTTACCCTCTCCGAATTCAGCAGTCACAAAAGGCTGGTAAAACTCATTGCTCCAACTGCTGGAATACAAACAAAAAGTGCAAATCACAGCGCACTAAGGTCAAAGATCAACATTTGAGGACATGCATAAAAAAGGCACAGCTGTCAGAGTTCAAACGCCCCTTTAATTCATTCCCTGTCCACACACAGCCATCCCTGCTTCAAGAAAAACATTTTTTTTCCATTTTACTTTTAAGCAAGTAGGTGCTATTAGACAGAGCGAAGGTCCTTAAAATATTTGATTTACAACTGAAATTATGATATCTTAAAAACTTCCACTACAAACTATTTTAAGGCGACCTAATAGTTCAAAGAGGAGTCGCATCATTAAACAGATACTTAAAAATCTAAGAGCGATTCTTTTTCATCTTCAACGGCAACCTTGACAAGTATCCGACACATACGTCCCCAATAATACATTAAGGATCAGCAAAACTAAGACGTCAATTTAGTGCTGAGGCTTCTCCTTAAACTGCCATTCATTTTACAAAGTTCATTTTGATGTTGACCTAAATGCAGACAAACATGTGTTGAGTAAGATGCACTTTAGTTAAGTACGAGATGAACTGTAGACATGCTGGTGTATGACCTAACTTTGCGTGAAAACTTAGTGGGGTTAAGCTTGAAATTAAGTTGATGTGTTTATTGTATATGCAGCCAACAGACCCAAACTTCGAATCTCAAGTGACATCCAAATTGTGCTGTTTTAAGCTGGTAGAGATACTGTATTCTCAGTTTTCTAAATCTGAGCTGAACACATTAGAGTCCACAATAAACAAAGCATATGTCGGGGGAGACGTCAAAACAGGAAAAGAATTAACATTGGCCGTTACAAAGTAAGTCTGGACGCACTAGTACATAGAATCCAATTTTATGATGGAAGTAAAAGTTGCAAATCTTTTGTGGAGATATGGTATGAAAGCGAGCTTTAGGTGACTCAAGAGAACACTTTTTTAATATTCAAGACATCTTCACTCCATCAGCTCCTGCTACATTTACAGAACCTGAAAGGACAGCTTTAGAGTTGTTCTTGAAGGAAGCATTTACTTTTTGTAAGATGATATAGTAAGAAAGAAGGTACTTTCTTAGCTCAGCTATAGAATAAAGAAAGCTGGTGTTCGTTTCGTCACGAAAGTGAGACAAAAGAAAATCGGAGTGCCCGTGGAGAATTTGCAAGTTCAGAGGTTGATTCCTTGTAAGGGACTCAGATTTTTTCTTCCTCTCTCGTTTGTACCAAAACAAACAACACCTTGCTTCACCTAAGGCGGAGACCCAGAGGCATATTGGGTGGCGTGTTGGAGGTCGGTTCAAGAGGTCTGGACTCCAGACCGCTTAGGTTGCTCTATTGTTGAGCAAGACACTTTCCTCTCACAGCTGGGACCAGCTCCGGCCAGATGAGCAGCCTGGCTTGATTCTCCATCGTACCATTTAACTTATTTAACTTAGCTGGTTTTAGCAGATTGATGAAATAATTTTCAAACGCATGACAACAATAAAATTGTCCTTAATTTCAGCTATCTCCTCTTATCCTCATCCTTTCACTTGAGTTGAGACATTTTTCATGGTAAAGTTACCAGAGTTAGGATCATATGAAATATCTAAATCTCACTGCTTTACTAACGTACAGGTGTGAAACTTTCTCTCCAGAGCAGCTCGTGCGGCTTCGATAGAGGACATGCGTGGTGAGACTGTTGCCCTTGAACTACGGAGACAATTACATTGTGCGGCTTATAATACCTTGGTTTCTCTTATATGCTGTACACAAACAGACCTGAAGTTTTATGTTGCATTTCTTTTCTCTGAAAATCCAGTCAAGGTGGGTAGCTGCTTATTTCAATTTTTATAGCAACAATAGCTGAAGCTTGTGCTGGCTAAGTTTCTTTTTACATGTATTTGTATACGTCCGCAGTTCGTTCAATTTTCTGTAGCTCGTTCGTCTTCTGCTTATCAATGTATACCACCTTGCATCATCGGGGCATTCAAGCGTAATAATCCTTCACGTTTCGGTCACATAGGTTTGCTCCAGTAAAATGGTGTGAAGTGATACAGTTTTTGGTTTATACATGTAAAATACACCCTCTTAAGTACTCTCAAGACTTGTTCTTTATGTATTCGTTGAATTTCAAACCAAAACTTTAACCACTTTTTAGTCAGATATTTTTCTGGAAATAGCTTTTTCTGTCTCATTTAGGGTCAGTTATTACTGGATAATTTGGTGGATTGCAACAGGACCTACACATTTGAAGTGGAACTCTCAGTAAGTTCTACATGTTTTGCTACTGAATCTCACCCAATAAAAGGGAACAATGTATTGCAGTCCTTTTGGATTAAAAGAGCATCTTTTCTGGTCATGTTTTCTTCAAAACCACATAGGGAAATCAGACTGTAACGAAACGAAACGGTATCTCCGGTCAAGTTAGGTTTATTTTCTCTCGCTGTCTTCACACTTTGATGAAAGCAGAAGCAGTGTACGTCCGCCCTTTTTTTTTCGATGTGATTCATCATCTCACCTAAGGCTATCCCCATCTAACAAACCGGGTAACTGCTTGTAGAGGAAAAGTCCTCCAACATAGATAAGATGCCATTTCAAACAAGTATCTAGTTATAAAGCTTTTATTGACTATTCGAAAGATTAAATAATGACATAGGTGGATAACACAATTATTTGAGGCTAGTAGTTTACTTTATGGTCCAAAAAATTATCCAAGATATTGAACTAGATGTTCTCAATGGTGAGAACAATGAATATTTCTCAATAAAGTAAGCATTAAGAGATAATTAGTGATAACAAAATGATCTACTTCACGATCAGAAAACTACTGAACTTTGTTGCAGTAATTAAGGACTCTGCTACTACTATCGAAGCTGCTTAATAATCTGGTGCCCCTTTCAATGAACGTATGCTGCCAGTCCTTGTTTGAAAAGCAGGAGGGATGGTTGCTTGTTGGTGAACGCGCTTTGGTTTTAAATTATGTCTATTATCAACGCGTGATAATACTCAGTCATAGCCTTATATAACAAAGGTTTCAGGAATTTTCTTGCGCTGAAGTCTACTTGTAGTTCATTATAATATATTTAGCGTTCTCCGGTATGGATTGGGAAAGGGAAAGGTCGTCGAAGTCCAGTCTCTTGTATTCCCTTACTTACGTCTCCTTGTTTAGAGAGGGAAAGCAGGGGGCGTCTTGCGACTCATTGAAACTTTGTTACTGGGGCTTTTACTGATCTCCTCAAAATGGAAAGTCGTCATCCTGGTTTAATACAGGATGTCATTTCATGTAAACTAATAAATCCTGACCTTGGGTCCACATCACAGGCTCCATTAGAGAGAAGAAAACAATTCAGAATGCAGGCACGAATTCCTTCTCCAAGGGAAAATAGTCAAGAAGATTCAGCTGGAAGAACAGGTGAGATGGCTTAGTCAATATCAGCGAAGTTTCATTTGGCCCAGTTTCAGAGGGGTTTCTTTTTTTTCAGTGTTCAACTCAATATCTGAACTCGTTCGCTACGTTCACTCGTCAGCCATCGAGTAGAACACTCGAAAAGAAATTCCATCTCTACACGCGCCCATGTATTCTCCTCTATCTGTGCGCACGGCCCTGCATCATAACATGACGTGTCTTCACTTCGGCTCACTAGCGAGGGTTCAAAACTTTCAAGATTGTTTTTCCGTTCTATCCCGGTTGAGGTAGACCATTTCGAGCTCAAAATGAAAAGAAAATATGCAAAATACCACTCGTTTCGAGGAACGATGAGTATGTACCTCTTTCAAGCGACGAAATTAGATTTGGAGTTGACGATTCTTCATTCTCAAACGCGATACGCCTGGCTGGAAACAAAACAAAGTTTTCTGACTTTAGCTGAGGATTTGCAACATTTTGGGTACTCTCCATTAGAGCAGTTAATATTATTTTGAAGAATTGTTATGTCCCAAAAAGGTTGTTCAATAGAAGATTTTGTTTTGAAATCGTACAATTGTCAGAATTTTCAAAAAAGGTACGCAATTTTCTGGTCTCAATTCTTGTAAACAACAATTTAAGCAGAGTAAGCATACCACACGGGTATCGTAAATGAAAGGAATTTGAAAGTTTTTCGCTTCGTTTTTCGAATAGTTGATATATTTTTTTTTTGTATTGACATTTCCTGAAACCATTGTTCAATGAAAGACCGTACAATTTCGGAATTTTCAACATTTACAACACAAACTTACGCAATTTTCTGGCCTTGAATTCTAGTAAACACCGATTTAAGCATGCTCAACCCACTACGCGGTCTTGTACTTCCAGGAAAGTCTTTCGTATTTCGCTTCTGAGTTAAAAATATACAATTTTAGTGATAGTGATAAAGATTTGGTCTCCAAACATTTCTTGGTCGGTTTTTGCCTTGAGATTTATTCACAGTTTTCGAGTAGAGCACGATTACCTGGTAAACCCAACAAAGTTGTCATGAACTCTGTTTTCTCGAGCACAACTCGTGTCTACATGCATGCTACGTTTCGAGCAACTGATAGGCTTCTGTTTCTGTTGCGCCCTCCAAACCTCTCGCGTGCATCCAAAACTTGCCTAGTATAAACTAATTCTTTAATACACACACACACACACACACGCACACACGCACGCACGCAACCACACGCACGCACACACACGCACACACACATATATGACATATATATTAAACAATTCAATATGTACCGCGTTAACATAGGGTAACATAGCTTGCAAATTTGCATATTTACAATAAGGTCGTCTGTAGACGTCTCCATTTTTGTAAACAATTCTATAACCTAGCTGCAAACTTATTAAGTGGCGGAAACCGCAATCCATGGCTCACTGGCGGGTTTTGATCATTGTTTTAATCAAGACCAATTTTTGTGTAGCTCCTTAGTGTTCAAACAGGTCACAGTTCCAAAAAAGAAGAGTGAGACATCGTTACGTCATAGGGAAGCAGCTTGGTTGTAGGCAATATTGATTATGTTGCTATATTTAAGGCTTAAGTTACCCTATCCTACCCTCTGGAATCTGAAAATTTAGTCAGTATTATACTTTCTCGATACTTTCAAATGGCGGTGGTCAGAAGTATTTATTTAGTTATTGGAGCTTAGTTCTCCCTTAGGAGTAGGTTCAGACTTCTAAAAAATAAATTGTTTTTGTATGACACAGGGCTCTCTACACACTACATGTCTTCACAGTATTTAGCAGACAGCAGTCTTAGTGAAGATATCAGTCAGTATGATTTCTCTACACCAATACAGGTAAAGTCAGATTTGATGAACTGAGGTTCAGCCAGTTCCCGTTTAAAGGGCTGACTTTTGCGTAAGAGGGCAAAGACATACGTAATTGCATTTAAGTTGTCATACAAAAAAGCGAAAAGCCAAGTAGGAAATGAAAAGAATATAAAATTAGGAAAGTAGCACATAAAATAAGGCGCTTTACACAACTTCCACAAAAAAAATTATTACAAACTTCTCGCGATTATCATAAGTGTGTTTAAAAATGTCAAGTGATTCCAAAACTCATGTTGGTTTTTTATTTGACAAAATATACTCAGTTGGGAAAACCATGAAAGCGTCATATTGGCTGCACTAGTGAAAATTTTGTCACTTTCTGGTGTGCCTTAGCTCCAAGAATTCGTCCTCTAAAAAAGGATGTTTGTAAAAGCGTAGCACTTCTAAAGAAACATTGGCTTGCATGAGGGTTTCCCGTGGAATTCGTTGAAAACTGATGACTTGGATTGTTAAAAGGCATAACCTATACATGACAAAAATTGTCAAAAACGTTAATTGAAAAAAAGGAACTTCATTTTGATATGTGCAGAAGCGAGTTTTGTTTGACCTGTTAGATCCTTCTATAACAGCTTGGTTTTACAACTATGGCGAAACATTCTAATCCAAAGGCTTCCGAACTCCACCAGTGTTGGGATCACTAAGTGGTTTCCCACGTTATCAAGAATATGAGAGAAGCACACGACATTCAGCATCCTAGGGATTATAAATGCTATTCTTTCCAGTGCTGCTTGGTTAACGCTTGCACCATCTCTCATGGCTGTGAGCAAGGAATTTGCTCTGACCCCATAATCAACAGACAGGCACTGATTAAGAACTTATGCAAATTCGTTGGCATTAACTGACTGAGAGCAAACATCAATTCTCACAAGCCGTTGGATAATGTTCTAGTTATTGTCCGCAAAACGAACTATTATAGCAATTGCTTCCCCTTATCTGGTGCTGCCGTAAAAAATGACTGAAAGGGCCCTTGTCATGCCAACTTGACCAATCATTTTCAATTCTTGTTTAATCCGTTCAATTTCCTGTTTCAAAGCCATGGAAACATACTGTCGTAGATGAGAGCTTCCAATGAGTCGATAGCTGTTCTTCTCTAACAGAGACCATAGCATGTCTATTTTACCGATCGGGATACTCGCCTTCAAACCTCACTGACAACTTCGAGTCTGTAGGCACATTCTTCCACGTGCAACGTGCCATCTTTTGAACTTCCTTCTCTTCTGAATGCCTCGATTAGGGTCTGGTCTTTCAATTTCGACTTTTTCAACTTCTCTTTCCCGTCTTGATGCTTCTTGGACGAAATATGGGTTTCAGAACACTTTTCTTGGAGGAAATGATTTCTCTACATCCACTGCAAAACAACTTTCCTTCTCTGACAATCAAATTCTCGCCTGGGAACTTAACTCGCTCATATCACGGGACTTTTTTTGTATCGGTGTTTCCTCTCTGCTTGTAATTTCCACTGGTTGATTCTAAAGATCGATCTCGATCTATCGTTGAAGGGAGTGGTCAATGTTCTCCTTCAGAATTTCCTTCTATGAGCTGCAAGTATCGAGAAGATGGCGCGGCACTGGCCGACGCCATCTCGTTTGTACATGCGCGTGAACTGCCTCTGAAAATTAACCGCTGACTAGCTGCACTCAGTTCATACAGTTACAGAATTCCTTCTCTAAAACACAAAAGCAAATCATCACAATGCTTTTGAATTCTAAAATTTAGCATTTAAATTCTTTTGAGTGCTGAAGTCTAGATCAAAGTTATGCAAATTTTAAATAATGCTAGAAATTCTTTTTACAGAAAAAGTGTAAAACAAAATGCTTTTTCAACCACATAATGCCAAAAAAATGCTAGCGTAAACGGGAAGGGCCTACACGACAGCGTAAACATTATTTTGAACAATCAAAACCCTTGATAACTTCATTTGAGTTCATTTGGCTTTGATTTTCTCCATTTTCCCCGTAAATTTTGAGCTTTTCGTTCACAGTTATCGGTAAACTGGTTCAAATGTTCTCGCAAACCAAAGTATAAAATGTGGCGTGTTTTTGACCAGCCAAGAGGGACATTTGTTTACTTTTTTTGTGCGTTGTGAGAATTTTGCACTCTATCACAATAACAGGCTTCTTCGCGCAGATGTTTGTTGTCGCTCTGTCATCAAAGAATTTGCTCATGCTTTTAGCTGTGTCTATATCGAGTTATGGATACACTTGGGAAGTTTGGAGAACACTCAAAAAGCTAGAGATGCTCTTACGCATTTTTCGCACTCTCCAAACTTCCCGCATGCATCCATAACTCGATATACGCACGCTAAGCATGAACAAGTTCTTAATTTATTTCTCGCGCCTTTTTCATTCAGGCTCTATCCGCAACTGGAGTGAGGCAAGCTTTGTACAAGTCAAATGGGAGCAGTTCAACTGCAGAGCAGACGGTTGAGTAGACATAGTTTTTTTAATTAAAACGTAGAGCAGTTTAGGTTACTTTAGAGACCGCTTGCACTACATTCTGTCATACTTTGGTAGTAATGTTCATAAATTGAAGCCTAAAAAGCTTTGACAGTTTAACGAAACGGCGAGGGATAAACTTTGTTTAAATAATCAGACCTTAAAGTTAACAGCTAATGTCATTGTTGAGATTTCTTCATAACCAATATATTCTCATCAATATTCCTACCTGTATTTTAAGTTACAGCCAATACCTTAACTGTTTGCTAGTCGTATTACTAAGATGTCACTTACTATTGAGATTTCAAATAAAGAAACACTGTTAAAACTGGGTGATATCCGAGAATATCACTCAAGCGACATTCCCCAATCTTTAAACGTTACGTCCACTACGGTAAGTCTTCGTTTTAAATTTAATTCAAGGCGAGAGAGGGTCTTGTGGTTGATACAGAAGAAGGGAAATCTCTTTTTGTTCATTAAGTCGAACAATCCTGTTAAACATAATAGTACAACAAAATTTGTACAACGTTCTGCTTGTCGATAAGCTGGAACGCAAATATTATTTTGATTACTTTGTCTTCCATAAATTATTGTATCTCGTGTAAATACTCAATTAGGGCTGTGCAAATTGCTTTGGAGTTTTGGTGGTCGGAAATGACAATGGCTTCCGGCTGCTTAAATTGCTTAAGACATCGGTCATAGACAACTCGACGTTACGCCCCTCGGTGGCTATTTACCATCTCATATCCAACACACGCCCATGGAATAATTGTTAAATGTCTTACAAAGGCACAAAATCTGGCTTAATACAAATGTCTCAATCTCTTCACACTATAGCGACGGAATGATTCTTGAAATTGTAGTGAAAAATAGTTGGTCTCCACTATTTCAGGATGACCGGTGTGAAGTCAGTGAGGATACGTTGGAGATGGATGATTTGAACAGGCACGAGTGTATGGCAAAAATGAGTTCCTTGTTGAAGCACCTCGTAGACAAGAGAATTTCACCCAATCAGCCCAAGGTATGTTTAATTTGAGCTTGAATTTACAGGGGTACCCAGTATTTTTTCTGAAGATACAAGCAACTATTTAAGTACAATCTTCTTTCAGTTACCGTTTCGTTACTTCGGCGGTACCTCCTATTTGGGTTAAAGCTACAAATGTACTGGTTCTATCACACTCATTCACACATAGGTAGCTACAACCTATGTGCCGTAGGTATCCGCCGCTTTCGACCCCTATCGAGTTCGCCCCTACCTTATACCGTGTTCGACCCCACCAAGTCGAGTTGGCCCCCAGATTGAGTCATGTCTAAATTAGTTGCCATCGAACATTGCAAACAAGTTAGAACCAAGACAAGTTTTGAATTTTAATTGACCGACGGCCATTTTGAAAGTTTTTAGCTGGGGCGACCGAAAACAAGAAATAATGTGGTCAAACAGTGAAATACAGAGAACTTTCGTTGGTCATGACCTTTATAGATTGGGTGGCTCCTACAGGAGCCGTTTTTGTATTTGACCGAAACGAAAGGCTACAAGGTCGTTCAACGATCGGGTTGCTAGCAATCTCGCGGCCCGTAAAGTTCGGAGCAGGCTCGCAGCAACTGCTTCGCTGTCCGATCACCGTTCTCGTACTGATCCCATAGGCTGAAGATCTTTGCTTGCAGCTGCCGGTAGGTTCGTCGCTGAAGTCTGCATAGTTTGTGCTCCGAAACCATTCGGATTTGGAGGGTCGTCTCTCCGTGAAGCAGCTGGATCAGCATGTATAGGGGAAGCTGACTTTTTCCCTGAGAAGAAAATGAGGAAAATACATATAAATACGTGAATATGCACGAACGCATTGATGATCAGTAGCTGGCTGAAAAGTTTTCGGCAAAGTTTGAAGGTACCGTCGATGTACCAGGCCTTGGCCCTGCACAACACCTCTAGCTGTTGCTGGCTGGCGAAGAGAAGGTGACGACGCCCACGTACCTGTAAAATCAAACAACAGAGTGTTAATGTAGCTGCTTGAAATATATAATAAATAGTGCAATAAACGCGTGATAAAAACATTTGATGATGAAAGACAAATGAAATATTTGCAAGAACTTTTTACAAGGGTAATTCTTTTACAAATGCCTAACCTTAAGAGAAAGTTCTCAGGGATGTGCTCGGGCTACAATTCAAACTCGAGGTCTAGGGGATCTGCTGGTCTCAATCGCTGCCGAAGGTGGTTAGCTGCTTTGGCGGGGTTTACTGGCTTTGGCAAACTGGGGCACGGATCATCTGTCAGATCCTCCATCAGCACCTCGTTAACAATTGCAGACGCCGGCTTAAACAAATTCGTGACAGCCTCCTTTTTCGTCTTTGCAATTATCCGGGCTGCTAAGCCTGCGCCCACTTGCCCTGGGTGATTGAGCGGCTTGGGGCCCAAGACTTTAATCAAAGAAAAGAATGTAAAACTGTGGGTACCTTTGGTCTAACAGTGCACTGCCAATCAGTGTTTTCGCCTCGACGTCTTTTAACGTTGTACGTGTAACCACGGCTGTCCACCAGCTTGTCTCGGCCCCGCTTTGTGGAATCGTCTACGATCTCAATCTCGATCTCGAAGCTGGCTGGTCCTGAGTCTGTGGCTGAAGGCTCCATTGGCGACGACTCATCAAATGCAGGAGGCTCAGAAGGCATAGCAGGAGGGTAAAAGTGTGGTTAACATCTTTTCAAGTCTGGTTGTTATGATCAACACAATGCGATGAAAGCGCGGTTTGCGATCCTGGTTTTCATTTTCTCAAATCTGGTTGCTATGACCTTAAAAACACAATGAAGTGTCCAACGCATTCTCTCAAGAAGTCTTAAATAATCAAAAGTGTGATCAAATCGTGCTTTCGTAAATTCTTCAGTCTTAATTTCATAAATAAAGCTAAACGAGGTACAAGTCTAACAACTTAAGCAATGCTGTCTCGATGAAAGCGTGGTTTACATCTTCTCAAGCCTGGTTGCTATGACCGAAAACACAGTGAAGTGTGCAACGCATTCTTCTAAGAAGTCTTAAATAATCAAAAGCGTGATCAAATCGTGCTTTCGAAAATTCTTCAGTCTTATTTTTATAAATAAAGCTAAACGAGATACAAGTCTAACAACTTAAGCAATGCTGTCGCGATGGAAGTGTGATTTGCATCTTCTCAAGTCTGGTTGCCATGACCGAAAACCCAATGAAGTGTGCAACGCATTCTCTTAAGAAGTCTTAAATAATCAAAAGCGTGATCAAATCGTGCTTTAGTAAATTCTTCAGTCTTAATTTCAGAAATAAAGCTAAACGGGTACAAGTATGACAACTTAAGCAATGCTGTCGCAATGAAAGCGTGGTTTGCATGTTCTCAAGTCTGGTTGTTACGATCAACACATTTCGTGTTCGTTAGATAAACCGAGGTTGTTTTACATTTTGTCCAGTCTGAATAATAAGTTAAGCAATGTTGTTTTGATTAAGTGTGGTTATCTTTATCACAAGTTCAGTGTATACAGTTATTTCTGGTAACCCCAGATCCCACGCTGAGTATTTAGTTGATTCCGTCAACCCAGTTCCCAAGCAGGTTCCACGCAATTGCCGAAATTCTAAATGGTCATCGCTGACGTGACATTTGGCACATTCTGCTAGTGCCTTCGTCACAAATCAACTCATCTGAATATCACTCAATCAAAGGGCGAACTCGACTTGGTGGGGTCGAACTCGAAAAGTGTGGAGGCGAACACGGCATAAGGTAGGGGCGAACTCGAAGGGGAGGCGAACGCGGTGCAATTCGTGCCGCACGCCCATTTGTCGTAAAGTGTCAAACTGAAGCCATTCGGTCCCCGCTTGAAGACTCGTCATCCTGTAGAATACTTCTGATTGTAAGTCTCCCCGGATGTAAGCTCCTCCTTTGAGAATGTAGAAACGAATTTTGATTAGTCACGGCTTTTAAAATCTTCATTAAGAACCAGCAATTGAAACTTGTGTTTCGACCGACAGTGTTGTAGCTGTCTTTTCTCTGTTCCTCGATTGAATTATCGAACCACGTTCAAGGATAATTGGGAAAGGAAGGAACGAAATACTGTGAAGCCACCTTAACCTAGGAAGGTGTAGATTTTAGATTTTTGTAGAAGGTGTAAACTTTTGTAAAAGTTTGGGTCCAAGATTATTCTTCAAATTATTTAAATGAGTATTTGGAAATACAAAAATAACCCGTTGTTATGACGTCGGATTTTATCTTATAAGTGTGTCATTTCATCTGTGAACTTACTTACAGGATGTACCTCCGACAGACATGGCAGCATGGATGGCTCCATTACACAAGAAAATGACATCATTAAGTACCCACCTTAACATTCGACTCTTCATTGCCAAGCTTATTATTAATGAGGCCAAGGTATTAGGCAGGAAGTAGATCTTGATACTAATTAAGTAGGCCACATTATAGAACCTTTTCAAAGTTATGTAAGTCAAAGGCTGCATATAAAGCAGGTGGGTGCTCACTACACTTTAATAAGAACAGAATATGTCAAAGAGATTTCACATGTTCAACTTTTCAACATTTTAAAAGCTCTGTTCATATAATGGCACCACTGTCTTTCGTTGCATAAGCAAATAAAACAAATACCTGCATTTAAAAAGGAGAGTAATTCGTAAACCACACTCGCCAAGAGATACAAAGTTACACTCATTCAAAGCCTGTACGTGAACGTTCGTTTTATGGCTGATAATTATCCTAACCCAGCCACAGCTGGCCTCATCCAATGATAAGGTAAGGACATGTGAAAACTTTATTGGATTGTCTTGAAAAATTGTTTGGTGCCACAAAAAATTTGTAACCGATGGCATCAGCGGAGAATCCCTTAAAACAAACTCTAGACGAGCTTTAAAATGATAATGTTTTCGCTTTGTGACCTAAAAATCATTTATTGATTTCAGTTATCACTGACAGTGTTTTTATGGGCGTGTCGTAGTCTCTCTTGTGACATTCCCATTACAATTTTTTAAAGATATTTGAAGCCTATGCAAAGTTCTGGCTTAATCCTTTAATGGAGCTAATCCTGCAAATGAAAGAGACAGAACCGGCAGGTATAGAAGGCATCAATTACTTCATTGTGGATCTTGTAGTCACTCTGTTGTCGTGGAGTACGACAGCAATACCAGAGGTTAGTCAAGTGAATTTTTCAGAGAAAATTAAACGTATTTATGTATTTCTTACGATTCAATATTAAGATGACTCGAGAAAAATTATTTTCATAGGATAATGACAGTGATCGTCACCTCACCAGCAGACTTCTCGGGTTTCTGATGTCTAGAACTCGACACAGGCATCGCGCTTTATTCAGGAACAACTTGGAAATAGTGAAATGTGTTGTGGAAATCTGGAAGAGCATTCTTCATGTGCCTACAGAGTACGTTAATCTTGAATTTCGTAGGAAAGCTTGTATGCTCTATATGCTTTAGGCATTCATAGTAAATTGGTTTGTAGCTTCTTTTTAATGTCGTAATCTAGTAGTAAATGATTGCAGTTCTGACGTGTCCAAACCGATGAATGTTCAGTATTATTAAGGCTTTGCGATTCTGCTCATCTTTAAAGAATTAGGAATATGAAAATCATTTTCAATGTATCCTTACAAGCAAAACCATGAAAGATGGCGGTCTGTTCCTGGCTGTCAACCAGTTGTGAAGTTATCTACTTTAAGTAGAACCAATTTGAAATGTTGCATGAGCTTAAGAGAAAACTTTTTATCGCAGAGAGAATTCCAAACAAAGGAACACGAATTAGGACAGTCACTTTTAGTCGTGAACTACAAAGATTGTTTATTACTAATTAATTGTTAGCGTGCTCGTGTCGATCTGTCAAAATTGATGTTTAGAAATACCGAAACCACCTGAAAATCAGGCCTTTATCTGTTTTACACTTCATTTATATGAAACTTTTTCTCTCTTAGCAATCGTTTTTAGTAAGGAGTCGCTCAAAGTCGTGGAAGGATGAACTTCCTTTTCCCGGCTCTCTGGAGATAATTGATTCCACTTCAAGTGTTATTTTCCTTACGGGTTCATAATTTTTCATCTATCCCCTTTTAATTTTTCCTTGCACCTTTAATTTCTCTCAATCCCTCTTCATGAATTTGATCAATAAGCAAGAATGACTTTATTTACTCATTTCTATGTTTATTGTATTTTGCTCCAACAGCCGTCTATAGTGTTACGGGAATATTTCGGGATTTTTCCGAGTTACATCTCAATATTTTGGCCGCTCTCGATGCATTTGAGTTTATATCATCGTAGCATTTTAAAAAGGTGTACAAAAGCTAGCAGAATTTCCCTTCAATTACAAACGAGTACATTTCGCTTTGTCACTCGCCGTACTTTGCGCACCTATACGTCGCTCCTTTTGATCACCATCGAAGTAGAGACGATTCGGTAAATATTCGCGGTAACGACCTTTTCTGGCAATACGGGCGTAATGTCACTGATGAAAAATGCGAAGGAAACACTGTTGAAAGGTCCGCTTTTATAGGCTTGGCTTAATCTATAAATTACATGTGTTGCTTGAAAAACCCAAGCGTGAGTTATTACTATAATGAATAAGGTGCTTGTGTCAGTTACGTACGACAGTCTACAGGTTTACTAGTTCCACTGTCAAGAGGGGAAGCAATAACTGGTATATTCAAGTAGTTTCTGAACAATTGGTACATGTACCATTCTACGGTGTCTCGTAGCTCGGGGTCCTTCTTTTTCTTTGTTTGTTTCATTCTTTATTTTAAGTTGCAGACCAATTTGAACTGTTAAATTTTTTATTTAAGGGTGATATTTCACTCGTTTTCTGATCCTGACCCGGTGAAAAAGGACAATGCTGTTGGTATTCAGTTACTTGGAGTAGTTGTTGCAAATGGTTTACTCCCTGTTACTAGTGACTCCACAGTTGATGAAGACAGGTGAAGTTCTTAACGTCTGTCTCAGATCTAGTGTATGTTTGCAGTGTACTTTTACCACACACCTATTGTATAACCTTAGATGTGTAAGGTTCGATGCTACCTCAGCTTTTTCGTCCTCGTTAATCTCTTCAGTTAAAAGAAGGCAAGGTGTCCAACCAACCTGTAAGAGAGAGGTACATGTACTGAAAGGAGGAGTCTTTATTCTCCGAGAAATTCTTCCCCGGTTTGTTTGACGATATTGAAAATGCTTCAATAAGGGAGGACTTGGGGTTAGTCAGATAAACGCCCTCGGATAATCTTTGTGAGGATAATTTTAACGGGTCCACGTAGGGCATTTTATTTATTTGAAGAGGATAGTTTTCCTTCATTATTTGCTGTTAACAATTGCCAATTTTCAACAGGTTTTATAATATTCTCGTCAACAACTTAACTTTCAAATACAAAGATGTCCATGCTGCAGCAGCTGAAGTGATTGGACTGCTGATGATGCAGTTAGCAAATGTGAAAAAGGTAATGAAAAGCCTGGTACATAGTAGCTAGCTTAAAAAGTTACAAATTTGCGTCTCCACTGAGTTTCAGTAATTCATCAAGAGGGCTTTAAATGTAAAATTTTGCTGGCTGCAAGTACGCTGTTTAGCTCTGCTCTTACCCGCTTGAGGAGTCACATACTCGTTGTTTGAATAAGGCTTGGCCGTAAATTGAACTCGTGGGGCAAGCACGGCTCCCTAAACTAGGCTCGAGTCAGCGGTCTATAACTGCAATTTCACCAACGCTTCTGTGTCTAGTTTATGAGAAGTTATTATTTTGCACCACCATTGTGATATTTATAAAATTAGCTAAGGTATGATCTGTTTTTTAAAAACCTATTCTAAAAGTTAATAACTAAAAAAAACTAGGGCTTCTGTGAATGTGTTTGTTGCTCTTTTTACGCCTAATGTATTCGATTTATCAACCTCTAGATATTTGATGGTCCACTGCATGACATGGTCAGTCAGAAGCTTCTGTCTTTAGTTAATACAGCCAAGCCTGAGCATGACAAGTTCATCATTTGTGTGCATAAACTGCAATTAAACTATCCACCCATTGTGGACAGGTAAATGCGCGCTGGTTTCAGTTTATTATTTTTTGTGTCTATTCTATTCATGGCACAAGTTTTACCTTCTTTATTTTCTCACTCAGGTTTTATTGTCCTTCAGCCCCCTCAGGAGTAAGAGGAATTTCACAAAAATTAAAACACAAAAAACTAAACGTAAAAAATTAAATCCTGAGCGAAGAATGAAACCACGAAAGAATGACGAAACATAAACTACTTTGATCACTTTTGTCACATCACCGTATATCTAAAATAATATTTTGTTGAATTTCAGTAAAAATATTCCCTTTATTTACATACGACGAGCAGAACTCCTTCTAGACCATGGAACATTCTAAGAAACTGTTGAATTATCCAACTCTTAAAAGTCATTACTATTTTCAGTCGAGTGGCTGGTTGCCTGTAAACATGCTTCTCTGAGACAGTAGATTGTTTTGTGTCTTAATTGCCATTACGTTCCTGCTAATTCCACACTCTGAATCTGATTTTTATTTGATTGTTAGGTTGATATGTGACTTAAAGCTACTTGTTGCTACATGTACATATTGAATTCTTCGAATGGGTTTAATAACAAGCGTTATTTGTTAACTCGCTGTTATGATGCTCTTTATTATTTCGTGACTGTTTCCTCCAGATTCGTGAATCAGATTTTGTTTACACTACCTTCTGTTCATGGTGATTTCAAGACATACTGCCTCGAGATTCTTTGTTCAAGAGTGGAGCACATCCCCAAGTTGTTCACAGAGCTTAAGGAAAGAGGCTTGAAAGAAATGTTGTCTCAAAGGTAATGCTGCCTCGGTCCTTTTAGCTTTTAAGTGAATATTGCAATGTAGCTGTAATCTTTCAACTCATCGCCAGCTCGCCTGTTGACTGGTAAATGTGGCACATTGAAATAGCTTTTTGATTTTTTAGTTTCTCTGAGACCATGCTTTTTGTATGTCTCCGAGTAGAGAATAGAGAGACGTTATTGTATCAGATCCCGCAGGGATTTCTTGCCTTAACTCTGAACACGAGAAAAACCACCGGATCGGTCGGCTAAATATGAGTACCTTACCAACCATAAGTATGGGATGACGCTTTGATAGTCTTGAAATTGAAATTATTTGATCAACAGTTGCAAAAGCAGATGGGAGAGCAGCCTTAGTACTTTTATAGTTAGTTGAGTCGTCGATGTACATAGTGAATCGGTTTACAACAGCTCTTACTTTACAGCACTATTTTCGGAGATAAAGTATTTCGGTCGAAGTTCTTGTAGTCACTGTGATCTAGTAGGGTTACTTAAGTAGTGGTCTGAGGACAGGTTTTTTAAGGGGGTGGGGGGTATACCAGCAGACTCGCGTGGGAATTTTTTTATAAGTCTCCTTGTCGATTTACCAAACAATTTTGCGCAGTGAACAGAAATTTTTTTGTTGATTGAGGTAGGTCAAATGTCTATTTGGAAGTAAAAGTACGCCGGATCTATTTAAGTGTTTTTTCATTTTAGATAATGGCACATGTTTATCTGGCAAAGGAATATGATTTGACGCTTTTCTCTCTGTCACCAAGTAGTGTTGATGTAATGTAAACATGTGCACAGTGGATGATGTGGCAGAGTGGTCTTAAGATAAATCTGATCCCAAGACAATATTCGTCAGGAGTCGTTTGGGAGAAACAAGGAAATATGATCATGCTCGTACTTTCCTGGACCTTTTGTTTTTCGAGTCGTCTTATCGTTTTCGTATTTTTAAATTTCATGTAACTCATTGGTAAAGTGGATCTATAGAGGGAATTTCTTTTCTTTTGCGAGCTGTGAGCTTAGATTCACGTCACTTACGTAGTAGGGAACATGTTTTTGCCATACACAACTTTTTGCGCATCATAAGCTTGCAACCTTACTGATTTTACGCTTAATTATGAACAATTAATGATATTTGTTTAGATGCAACAACTTTGTTTTGATTCAATAAAATTTCTGAAAACAAAAAATTGTCAATGTTTACTAATTCATAGTATTAAATATTCTCTTGTAGGGATGACGGAATTCAGATTGCTGTTTTGAGGATAATTAAACATCTCTTAAGGAAGCTGACGATTGCAGAACTTAAGTTAATTTTCCCTTCAGTAAGCTCGTTTGTCTCTCATCCGAACTTGTTGTGTAGAGATCTGATGTATGACATATTCATCTGGATTTACGATTCTTACAGGTTTGTGGAACAAAGGTGCAGCAATAAATTAGATTGTAAGAATTTAATATCCATTTCACCCCAGATTTCTATGTATGAATTTGTTTCTTGGAATAATCTCTGAAGGCAAATCTGGATTCCCCAATTTAGTTTAAGGTACCTATTAATTATAGAAAAGTGATACTTTTAGAGAAACTTCCCTTGTGACATATAAAAAGGAGGATTTAAAACGAAAGCGAAATGTATTGCCAAAGTATTTCAAACAGATTGATAATTAGGGCTTCAGCAAGCTTTGCCTAAGTTCTGCCGGGGTTTTTCTTACCAGATTTCAGTCAATACTAAATGTTCCGTTTCGCTGTAGGATTGAGTTGTAGCTAGAAAGGAAAACTTTTAAATAATTACGTATTATTGGCAATCACATGATGGACAAAGAAGAAAATAAGATTGTTCAGTGGCACTAAGGTCACCATATGACGAAATCATCCTTGCCGATTGAAAAGCTTATTGTTGACGCGAATGATACCGAACTTCAAGTGAAAGTTCTTCGCTCGACGGGCTGGTGCTCTACTGTAAAATGATACCTATTATGATTGTTGTAAAGGGGGTAGTATAGATTTCATTTGATAATCAATTAAACGGAGGTTTTTCCTGGATAAGGGTCATCGGATTTGAATGATAGTGCGTTACATGTTGTCAGCTCATTTTTGTGTAATTTCCAGAAATATAGTTCATAGTTCAAGAATCAGTCGTAATTGATATGTACTCCATAATTTGCTGTCTATTCACCCTTTGCATTTTAAACTGAGGTAAGAAAGGGAGTCATTTAGTTATGGAACGTGGGCTCATGAGATAGATATTGGACTGACTTGCAACAGTATAACACCATACAGTCGTTGCCAGTAATTTTATTGTTAGTCGTCTTCATTTCTTGATCAAATGATGTAGAGCTGACGAAGCATTCCAAGCTGAAGAGGGATCGGCAGACATTTTGGCCGTTGCCAAAGATCACCTACTTCAGGGCCTTGCAGATGATAACAGAGATCTCCAGTGAGTTATTCAATGCACAAGAGTTTTTTTACATTTTTGTGCTCAGGAATAGTTACATGAAAGGCAAACTATTTCCTCTGCTTCCAGGCTAAAATTACGCAACTTTTGGAGTGACGAGGCTCGACTTCCAGGAACGACGCTGGAACGTTTGGTAGAAGTGCTACGAGCTTTGTACTCAACTACTTCTGAGATTCAGGTTTAAGTATCTTATTTACTGGTGAATTACCAACTGTTAATTTCGAATGAGGACTTAAAGCCTAAACTTAACAGCCTAAAGTGAATCCGGCAATCTAAACAGAAAATAAAGTGGGACATATTTTGTATGACAGTCGGTATCACCTTCAAAGTATCTTAAGAATGTAGATAACACAACTGTTATAGGGGAGAAGGGATTGTAGTTATTAAGTAGTTGCAAGCATTATCTCCCATTCCTTTTATGAAGTGGTTTTCGTTGCACCTCATTTTGAAGTATTAATCTTGATCAGGAGCAAATAATCTAGAAAGGTCTTAACTATGACTAGTAAGAGCTCGTGTTCATGTTTTTAATTTATTTCTCTGTTGTGTATGACTCAATAACCTTTGTCTCTCCCACACAGTATCTGAGCTACACTACAAACCTTATTCTACATCTGACGTCTCTTAGCCCAGATTATGGTTGTTTGATGTTTGAACAGCCACTGTCTGAGTGTAGGTTTGAGGTGAGATAATCCTGTAGTGCCCATGATGTTCTATGTGAAAAACGAAATAACCATTTTCACTTAACTATTTAGGGTTTTCTCATAGGAGTACCAAATAAACTATTCCTGGCAAAAGAGATATCTGGCAATGACACCCTTATTTGCAGCAACGCAAGGTTCTTGTGGCTCTGCAATGACTCCGACACAAGAATCCATGTCAGTCGATGGTCTTCCTGGATTAAGGGCAACACAAAATATACAGTTTACGCCAACTCAGGATCAAGGAAGATCACAAGCCTTCGATTGGCTTAATCCATCCCAGGTTTGTTGTGTGTTTTGTTTTTTTCTTAAAGAAGTCCTGAGTGCCAGCTTTAATGGTAGAATTTGTAGTAGGAAGACCTCCAAGTGAAACCCTTATGGTGTAATACAATGAACGATTCGACTTTAAAATACGCCAAATAACCAGCTACAATTATCTGTCCTCTTTATAATTGCCAAGGAATTACATTATAAATCAAAACAGTGAATTACAGGCTTATTCTTTTAAGGAATCAAATCTACATCCATCCCAGTCTTTTGCCTTGGCTTCAACTCAGGCCCAGTCCTTGCTACTCTTTAGTACCTCGCAGTCGCCTAAACGTGGAAAGATGCTGAAGCCTGTTCCAGGTGACTTCGGTGGTCAAAAACTGTCGCAGGGCTCAAGTTCGCAGGACTCTTCTCAGAAATTCCGAGGTCAGCCTTTCGCAGTGATGCTTTTTTTAAGTTAGGGGAAGGGAGTCCTGTTTGAAAGAGCCATTTAGCCAATGATTACATCTCTACCAACTCCTCCCTAGTGCGCGTGTATGTAGTAATCGAAAATGATGTCAATTCTTTCGCAGTCAAATAAAATTGGTTAAGATGATACAACGGTTGAAGAAAGTTTAAATTATAATGAAGATATAATTTCGCCGAAAAGATTGAGGACTGCGTTCTTTTTAAACGGCTTAATATTCAACTTTCACGAGTTTCTCCAATTTAATGAATTATGTTTTTCACGCATAGATTCCCTTTCTTCTTCGGTTCGATTTCTCTTAACACATCAGTGTATGCGAAGTCCTTCTCATTTTCAGGAGATTTTGCTGCTGTTGTGGAGACAGAGGGAGCAGAGAATTCGTTTTTGATTTTATTTAAAGCTAAATGAACTGTACAATAGACGTCTGCTGGAGACCTATCCGCTCTGTATGTTTATTTCTTGCAGAGCACTCTTTTGGTGAAATAAAGTTACAAAAGTTATAAATCTTGTGTTGGCAGTCTGGTCCGGTGGCCGTGGACAACCAGATAATTGTTGTTCTTAAATCAATAATGGCTGTTCACATTCTCTCAGCTAGCAGCATGTCAACCGAAGCGAATTCCGTTTACCTCACCAGTGCAATGATGTTAAGGCCCCCAAGTGTTGAAAATTTCACGATTTTTGTGTCAACCTAAATAGGACGCAATAGACGGCCGCGCACGCGAGCCAACGCAGTAAAACACACCATTCATCGAAAAAGATACTTCTTTTAACTTTTTTTTTTCCTATAAGTTTTTTGCAACAAAGCCGTGTAAGTGCAGGGTCGGAGCAGCCCACGTCAACCCGTCCGGCCCTACACACGTTAGCTTTCACCATCGTTTACTATGGGATTGCTCAAACTGGGCCGTGCGGTCATTTGTTAAAGTTATTAGCACCTCTCCGCTTCCTGTGGTTGAGAACAAAAATCGATGTTAAGCACCGATTTTCAGAATGGCAACTAAAATATCAAAATATTCTAGGCGCAAAGTACTGTGTTTAATTTTTTAATGTTTTGTATTGCCTTCACAGACCCAAATGAGAAGAAGGAAATCCTTAAACTGAAAAGGCGTTTCCTTAAAGACCAATCCCAAACGAGTACTTTCTTTGCAAAACAAGCCATAAAAAGGAATAAAATCCGAGAGGTATATTGAAGGAAAGATTTCAGTGTATACTTGCTCAAATTATGTAATTCAATTGCTGTACCCAACGACATATCTAATATGATCTGTCAAGGAACCGAAGAGGGTAATTCATATTTACACAAAATATCTCCATTAATTTGCCTATTTTTGATGGTTAGTTCTTTTTTCCTTATTCGATTCGAGTGTACGTTAAACGGGACGTTTTGAATAAGAAAATACGCGTCTTTGACATTTTTTCCAAAAGCACACTCTTAGTTACTACAATGCACCAAAATACTGGGTCACATCTATATTTAAGTCAAATCAATACCCTTTGTAACAGGAAAATCGATATAGTGAAGGTGACTATCTTTTGTTGTGTTTTCTTGTTTTAGCAAGCCATTGAAAGGCAGAAAGCTGCTCGTGAAGGTGCTATTGTGATGTATAGGAAATACCGTAGTGGAGACTTGCCAGACATTCAGATTAAATTTTCAGAGCTTATTGCTCCTTTGCAAGCGTTGGCACAGGTCAGAACTGATACTGATTTGAAAGTTAACTTTCATACAGGGTCGTGACTAGTTAAAAGAAATATACAGCTAGGTTTTAAGTGAAAGAGAGAAAAACTTCATATGAAAACTTTGATTAGTAGTCAAGAATAAGCCAACTTAGGGGCTCTTCGTATCCTTCTTTCCTTTGACTGAAATTTCTAGAGGAATTTCTATGGCTTTACTTCGAAAGATTTTTATTCGTGTGTGGTATTTCGAAACTTTAGGTGGAGCAAAATTATGACAATTGACCCTTAACACTATTGTGGCTTTTTTAGTGAACAACGTCATCAGTTATATTTCTGTTTGTACCTTTTCCAGTGTGACAATACTTTTGCTAAACAATTGTTCAGCGCTCTGTTTCGAGGGGTGTTTTCAAAGATTGATGAAAAACTACCAGAGAGGGAAGCAGCGAGCGTTACATCAGATCTCAAGTCTGCTATGAATCACATGTTGTCCTCCTCAACACAGTTCTTCCCTCCATTTATCTCAAGTATCCAGGTTTGTTTATTCCAGAAGAGTAGTAAGTACCCTTAGTACATTTACTAAATATGCCTGCAGCTTAGAATAAGTCCGCGTGCTCAGTAAGACCATGTGGAAAAATGCAGTCGTGCACTGTTTTAGTATTTTTCCTTCGATTGATATCCTTTTTCAGGATTACCAAGATTGGGACATTCTGTTACCTGAAGAAAGTGTTTTTGTTTCTGAAGAATGTCGTGTGTTGCATCGTTGGACTAGAGGAACACCCTATTGTTTACGAACAGGTTGCATGTGTAATGATAGGGAAAAAAACAATGTAATGAGTACCTGGAAGAGACGTTTTCAGTTTACAAGCTAGTCTTATCACCATTGGAAGAGAAGTCGCCTTAGTCTTTAAAGTGTGTTTTAAGAGATGAAAAGCACTGATACCTTCCTCAGAGGAGTAAATGTTAAAGCGTTCCTAAATTCTATTAAAAAGTTTCCTTGATCTGTGTTAATGAAGTTGTTTTGCTGTTTTTGTTGTTGTTGTTTTTATTTTCATATTTGGAAGGATATATGTTTTCATGAATGTAAACTTAGCTCTGTGGAATCAGCTTCTGTGAGTACAGCATGTTTGACAAGCCTACAGCAACCTATTGGTAAATAATATTTCATTGTTACTTGTGTTTGGTCACAAAAAAGATGAAATTATAAAATAAAAACAATGATATTCCATGCTCTCTTCATTCCCCTATTCTACCCATTATACGTTTGTTTGTCTTTGGATTGAATAATTCCGTTTCTGGTTAGAGTAACGAAATGCGCTCTGTAGGTATTATGCTTCTTGAGAAACAGCTATTGGAGATTGAAGATAGAGGCCAGAGCCTCAATAAAAGAGCAAAGATCTCTGTTGCCCCGCCCTCAGAGGTAACAACGTGTTGGATTGAACTTTCCAAGTAAGTGTCATGGTTAATTATTTTATATATGTGTGTCAGTTAGCCTGTATATTGACCTGTATAGTGAAGCTTCTTAATTTGATAAGGTAACCAGAATAGGTTTTCTATTTGTAATATGCATACCTTATTCTTGAGGCCTACAGGTTCTCATATTTATATGAGATTCCTATCTCTGTGATAATTTGTACTGGCCTGTTATATGTACTTTAATTGAGAATAATATATGCTTGTAGGTTGTACCGGTCTATAGGCGACTATGACGTACTGCGAGGTATTTTTACTGGACACATTGGCACCAAGGACATTACAAGAAAAGCTATGGAGGCTGAGGCACGAGGTGATTATTCCCAGGCTCTCAAACTTTACAATGAGGTACGCGAAGATCGCTTTCATTATCATTTCTTAATCCGCAGTTCACATATATCATTTTCACATATTTACAGTCAAACCTCAAACGTCTTGACTATTTCTTGGACAGGCCATTGGAACTGACGATGTTTGGATAAAGGAGGAACTGAGGCAGGAAGAAGAAGATTTGTGGGATGTTTCCAGATTACAGGTATGTTACGTGCGTATTGTTTTATGTTTGCGAACTTTAACAAATGAAGAAGCAAGAACTGTAACTTCGTTAGTCTTGAAACACCAAAGTTGTTGTGAGAATATGCACAATGAGTGTGTGTGTGTGTGTAGCATGGTGGAGTACTAGTAGAGTGCTGTCGCGCCCAAAATAGTGATATAATTTTTTCAAGGAGCTACATAAAAATTTCAGTGAAAAAAAGAATTGGTATAATCCCTCTTTCAAGAGGCAGTTGACAAGTTCACAACTGAAAATCGCACAACAGAAAACGCGCACAGACAGGTTCACATGTGAGGCGCGAATGTAAATTCAAAAGTAGACAGAGGAGATAAGCAGTTTGAAATTCCCCAACACATGCGTGAACACAAAGGACATCGCAGGGTGAAAATACCTCTGCAGATTAAGTTGAAACCAATATGGCGTCTATGATGGTTGAATCCGACGAGAAATTGGCTAAAAAAGGTTAGGAAGTATTTTATACTATAAGTGAGGAATTGAACCGATTTCAAAGACAAACTTACGGAAAGTCTTGGTTAACTGAAGTAGCCATGCCACTCGCTAGTATTTAAGGAGTCACGTGCGAAGACAAAAACGTGATTCACCATTATGGAAACACTTGTCTGCACCTGTGTATCTCTCCTTCCTTGTGCTTTCGACACATCTGCATTTGCACTTACGTTTCTGTTTGCGTTGCACGTGTGAACTGGGCGTACGATTTTGCAAACAGGAATAGTAACATATACGGCTGACATGGTGTCGTGTTTATGATATTTGTGTCTGTGATACATGCAGTGTTGGTTTTTGATGCGTTGACAGGTGGACAATTATTTATTAGTTGATCAACCCACTTCATTGCTGCGTTTTGATTTGAAAACCTGCAGCGTTCTCGCAGTTTTTGTGTCCTTTTATACACGGTTTTTTCTGATAACGGCCTCTCAAATTTATTGACCTGTTGCCGGACAATTCAGAAATCGGCGCACCGTTTTCCAAACTAATGGTGCTTTGTACACGTTTTAACTCGTACAAAGCTCAGGCTCCACACTTATCATGAGTGAGCTATTTCAGATCTTTATGGCATAAACTCTGTTACTGGAAAACCTGCTTGTAATTGAATTGAAATACTACTCATTCAAAATCATTTTTGTAGTGTCTCGCTGAGCTCACTAAATGGAAGGAATTGGAGAAGTGTTCTGTCGAGAGCATAGACGATAAAAACCCACCAGATCTTGACAAAGTTTGGAGTGACACCTTTTATCAGGTGAAGTTGTTTTGGAGTTACTTTAATTTAATGTTTTTTATTTAAATTGGCATTTTTGTAAGCGTGAGAACGGGGCGTTAGAAAAATATACTCAAACTCTAAAGAAGCCATGCAAAAAATTCCGTAGACGTTGAAGTCATCATTGCGCTCTGCGGAATTATCATAAGATTACAGCGCCAAGAAATGTATCGTTTGTGTACCTGCTGTCTGCCTCTGCACATATCGTCATTTTCAACGCAGTTCCCCCTGCTTTACAGGAGAATTACCTTCCATATCTGATAACAAGTAAACTGAAGCTACAGTGCCAAGGATCTGGTGATATGACGGTGAATGAATTTTTAACCAAAGCGATGAAAACGAGTGAGAGGGCAGCTCTGTTGCAAGTAAGAAGTAGAGATTGAAGAATGAAATGTTCATCAAGTTAGATAAACTCCATAATATCAGCTTATTATTATTTCAATTACCAAACCTTACTTCTTTCTTCCAGAGTCGTCACAGTGATAGCCTAGCTCTGATGTACATTCTCCAAGATGACTGCGACAGGGCATCTTATTATGCTGCTCTCTGTGAACAGAGCTTTCTCAGTGTAAGTTATTTTGCCTTTAGTTACGCTTGTTTTACTTGTCGTATGTATTTGTCGATCACAGCAAGTGCAATAAGAGATCAGTTGGCAAGTATGTAACCATGACCAAATGTCCATATTATGCATGATAAAGAGTCGATACAATACGCTATGTAATTGGTTGAAATAGCGTGATGTATCAGAGTGCAAATGTACAGAAACTTACCGTTGGCTGAATTTCGATTAATCTTCTTCAGTTAAGCGGTTCCCATGACTTACACAAATGCAGAGCAAAGAGCTGTAAATATGTTGGCAACAGACGTAATAAAACTGTATTTAAATTACAAATAGATTGCAACACAGTTAATTTCAACAAAGTGAACTTCGAGAATCGAAATGCTCAGACTCGACAATTGAACAGTTGTAACCTTTCTCTGGTATGCTTTCCAGCACTCTCAGTGGAACTAGTAGAGGCAGTTAAACCAACTGTTCAAAACTGGTCCAAATTCTCGTGTCCAGTACTGGTCCAAGGTGACTGAACAACATAACATTGAAAAGTGAAGTGTAGAAGTAAGCTATGAAGAGGCAAAACTTCGAATAATTCTGCGGTATTGAAAAGCGATTGTTTTTGTCCTCTGGATTATTTTGAATGTTTTCTGTCTTGTTGTTTGTGTTTTGTTTTTATTGTTTCGTCATATGTGCTCTGCTACTTGCTGAAAGATACAGAACTTCGACAACTGTGGTTTGATTTCAATTTGTAGCTGTCTTGAAATAATGTCTGTTTTGCATGTGCCATACCGTACCGTATTTACTTGCATAAGCGCTGCGGCGCATATTTAATTTTTTTGCGCCTGTGAAGGCGGCGCATTATCATAATTTGGATGTGTCAAAGAAAGTTTTCTTTTCCAATTAAGGGTGTATTTTCTATTCTTGCCAAAATTTTATAGTATCAAACAGAGCCGTTTTTTGATTGTTCCCATTCGTCCCTTCCAAAATTTTCGGTCGCATGTAGAGTGGTCAAGGGCTTATGTTTACTTGTAGTGGTGTCTTCACTCAACTTTGATCTCACTGACCCTTTAAACTTTATCTGAGTCTTCGGGTTTCAGCAAGGGAGGTTATGTTTCTTTTACGTCTGGATCTGTGCACTCGAAAGGATTGCATTTAGCTGCCTGACAATATCCAATTGCGTAAGATATATAAATGTGTATGGGAGGGCGCTAATTAACTTTTCTGTTTTGAATGTGGCATATGCTCGTCATTGGTAAATACTGTTAAAAATTTTCTCACGACAGGACTGGGCGGGACTTGACTCAAATCTTCGTAAAAGTTGCTCCATCAAACTGCAATCGTTGCAGAAAATTACAGAAATGCAAGAGTTCCTTGAATTCTTTGTAGAAGAAGGTAAGTCATAAAATAATTATGGTGACGTCAGTATATTCTCCAATGAAGCTTAACTTAAGGAAGACGTATTAAATTTAATTAATTAATTTATTAAATTTGAGAGAGAGGGAGAGAGAGAGAGAGAGAGAGAGAGAGAGAGAGAGAGAGAGAGAGAGAGAGAGAGAGAGAGAGAGAGAGAGAGAGAGAGAGAGAGAGAGAGAGAGAGAGAGAAAAGAGCAACTTTAAGATTCAAAGGTTTTCTTACTTCAGAACTGGGCCAACAAAAAGATTTAACTCCTCTCACTATTTGTTAATCAATTGCCCCCCTTTTCACTGCGACAACAAAGTCTCACCAACCTCTGCAATCCTTGTATGCAACAGCGTTTTCAAGGTGTGAACTGCTGAGGTAACCGGATATGTATCACTTTGAAAGCTTGAAAATTTGAATTGTTTAAAGGAGACTGTTCTGTAGAAACCATATCATTTTCATATGAGCCATTGAAAGGTATATAACACAGTTAACTACCCACCGCGGTTTTGAGATTCCGCACCTCGTCTTCAAGTGTGCAAAAAATTCAACAATGGCTGCCGTCACTTTGTGACCACACACGCAAAACCGTAAAAGGTGAATTACAACAACTGTCGGTGGAGTTACTGTATAAAATCATTATTTTAGTCAAAAATGCCTTGATTAACTCCTAATAATTCAAACAGATCGCAGATATAAGCAAAATAGGAGTGAGATTTTGGTACGTCAGATATGACCGGCTAATTTGGTAACAAACAATCAGTTTCAAATAGGCAGCATGCGTAGTCTAATTATTTTTGTTATTTGAAGACAATTTTGGGAAGGTGAGGTTATCTTCTAATGTTTTTAAAACGCAGTGCAATTCATTCTTGTATACGTACATGTTGATTGCGGAAATGGAAATTACATGGTTTCTACCTACTTTCAGAGAATTTTTCAAGTGCTATGCCGGTGTTGTCATTGCTGAATAAGTGGTCTTCGAGGTTGCCTCATCCAAGACTCCATCCAATCGGTGTCTGGGAAGATGTTGTTACGAACAGGTGAATGGCTCCTTTGAATTTCTAATTTTCGATCTAAATAGGCTGTAGAATGCAAAGGACCACCAATCAAAACGTTTCTGTGGTACCCGATAACATATTTTTACATTAAAGGATCTATGTGGCGAAAAGGCGGATCACTAATAGTTCAGTTTTTCCTTATCAAAGTCTTCTTTCCTTGTGCTTTCAGAGTTCTATTCATGTACAAATTCTTGCAGAAATTTGAGGCAGTAGGAGCGGAAGAAAGGTAATCAAAATTGACATTGGTAGTCATTGTTCATAAGTTGTTTATATTTTCCGTTCCAATTCGAATGGCATGGCTTCTCCTTTGTTTTTTGTTTTATTTTTATTTATATTTTTTTTTATGTCCTGTTTGTTTGAGCGTGTGTGCCTGTTCGCGGGTATTTTATTCATCTATTTATTTGATGATATTTTCCCCTATCCACTAGGTATTTTTCCTAAAAATCAGATACACCAATGTCGCCTTCAAATCCGTACTCTAACTTTTTCCTTGCGTATTGAACATTGCGGTTAACTGGTTTCTCCCTTTTTTTCAATCTGTTAAAACACATTTGTTGTTTTGTTTTGTCCTAGGTCTGGAATTTGTTTAGATGATATAAAAGACAAATTTTTACAGCAAGAAGTCGAGCTAAAGCTGCGCATGGCAAACGCTGCTAAAGAGCAGGTATACAATAAAGGGTTTGATGATACACAGTTTACAAATTGTTGTCGTCATTGCTCTTCAAACAATAGATAGGAAGTAAGCGAGGTTTTTCAATCGCAGACTTGAGCCGAGAGATACTCAGCGACAGCAACGAACGGCTTCGGGTCGCTGTGACTCATTTTACTGCTGCGATTATCACACAAATGCAAACCAGCTTAGATTTACGCGGCTTGTTGAAGTGAAAAATTATGTTGCATGGACAACGATTTTGGTAAAAATTTTGTCTGATTTCCAAGTGCCGTTGTAGGCTATGATACCAGGAAGGTCAATTCAACTCCTTTCAACAAATGTTTGCACTATTTTTGCAGGGAAATTATACAGTGGCACACAGATGTCTCAAGGAGGCACTCAACAAGATTCCTCAGGTATTTCATACTGATGGAAGACCTCAAGATATTTTTTAAATCGAATATCATACGTCCACTTTTTCACATGATATCATATGTTTGTATACTACAGTGCGGAAAACGCACCGCTGCGTTTTAATATTCAGAATTGGCCTTCTTGCATATATAAACTGCATCTCGGTAATACAGGCCTTCAATTTTTACTTGTATTTTCTTTCAGGGAAATGAAAACCTAAACTTCAGTTGGTCCCACACTTATGCTGAAGTAAATCTCAGAAAAATACAAACACTGACAGCCGTTGGGGCTGTGGAAACTGCTCTGTTAGTTGCGGGACAATTAGGTAAAATTCTTGCTTGAAACTTGTAAAGTTACTAAGTTTCTATGCAGCCTTAGTCAGGAGGAGACATTCATTCACATATCATTTTGATATTTTATAGACAAATTCAGTGCCAGTGAAATATTAGAAAGTGAACCATTGAGGGGAATTCAGCATCACATCCTTAGGAGCAAGACATTTGATATCTTGTGCAAAGCAATGTTAGATGGTACCTTGACACTTTATATTAGTTTATGTAACTTTTTTTTCTTAACTGAAGGGCCTGAGAAGCTAAATTGGATCTACTTAAAACAAAAAAAAAACAAAAATTGGCTGTGTACAATAAAATCGAAAATGAAATATATGCAAATAACCTAAATTATCTGGTATCACAGCGGCACATTTCTTTTGGTAAATAATATGACGATACAATGGCCGGTTCGTGTGTAACAAGGCAGATTCAGTAAGTGCTTGCTAGGCCCGATATGGATGACAATTTTTTCGCCATGAAGCCTTAAATTTCTTTTGAACATGTTTGCTGACTATTCTTCTTCGTAATGTTTTCCATTTGTTGAGGGGGAGTAGTAATAGCTTCCTTGGAGAGGCAAGCGAAGAATGCCATGGTAAAACTTTGTAGAATTGACGAAACTGACTCACAAAAAAAGGTAACTGATCAACCTTGCACCCGATGACATTTCTTTAATCTGTAAATTCAAAACACTTACGGAGCTACACGTACTCACCTAAGTAACATTGATTTCTCTTGACAGGTCGTAAGTGATCTGATGACACGATCCTTTGTATCGCTTCAGTCTGCCATCAAGGCTGCAAAAAATGCTGAAGGGAAATGCAAAACGACTCAAACGAGGTTTGTTGGTTTTCTTGATGCTGAGTGCCTTTTCAGTTCCCTAGAGAACATATTCTCAGTTTTTAAGTAATTTATTGTCAGTGCTATTGGTGTTCGTTTGGCACAAAGAAGATGAAGCGGACGAGGCAAGTTGTACAGCCTCTATACAGTTAGAAAACATAACTGTGTAAGTTTTGTTGTTCCAAATTTAAGTGAGGGATGATTACGCTACAGGGATTTTGTTACCCACCCTATTAATTGTTTACACTTATTTACTTACAACTTATCTTGTCAGCTCCAGGCTTCGGTAAGGTTTGTGGAGCCATGCCAAGCTCCACTCGTCTTCGAGGCGGTTTGTGTCCCTGAAGGACTTCTTTGCAGGAATTGGTAAAGGAGCCACCTAGGATTGGAGGCGAATAAGTGCGCTACTAGAGTGATGTTGTCAGGGTTTCTGTTTTAGAGGTCACGAGGAAAACAATGCTCGTTTTGCACTCTAGGGAACTTCATGGCGTTTTACGAGTTTCTTGAGAAACCTTCGCATTATTTCAGAACCCATCCAGTAGAGACAGTGTAGAAAGAAGAAACGCCTGGGTTCACAAACATAGTTATCTTTAAACAACTGTAACCTTATACGTTGTGTTATCTCCATTTCTTGTAGTGGTACCGTGGACGCCATGATGGCAATGGTCAATTTCTGTGATAATTGCCTCAGGAAAAAAGAAGGTAAATGTTGCTTTTCCTTCATGAGGAACCTCCCTGTATGACAACATCCACTTTTTAAAGACAAAAAAAGACTAAGGACTATCTATGACCTTAAAGTGGGCTTTAATTTGGTAACGATGTCCCCTACAGGCCAGGTATGACGAAATTAAAACCACTTCCTGAATAGCTGTACATGTTTTTCGGCGTACTTGTAATCATAGTCTTTTTCCAAGTTCTCTCTCACGAGAGGTTTCGTTTCATCCTTTCTGGTGAGTGAGCCCAAAATTCTCTTAATGAGACATTTCACAAGTTTTTGTCAAAACCAGTATATATGTTGTTCCTGTCACTTTACAGATACTGATGCACAAGTAGAAGTCGACACAAAGGTAATATTGAATAGCACCTAGACAAAGTTTATTTGAGTCATATCAGTTATTGCCGCATATTAATGTTGGTTCTAATCCTTCAATTTATCTTTAGCTCTTTCCTGGTATTGTTGCACGTTATATGCTAAAATCCATGTGCTACAGTTCGGAAGAAGCCCGTCAAAAGTTTCCAAGACTTCTCCAGATAGTTCATAAGTACCCTGACACGCTAGAAGCCTTCGTGAAAAAAGTAAGCTGCAGGTTTCAATTCATTTGCTTAGTCACAGACATAGGAAACGAGAAAGAAATTACAGGAATTTTTTTTTCCTCAAGCAAAATTGAGGAAATGAAAAATATATACCTTTTATTGCTTTATCAAAAAGAGACACTTTATATATACATACGTAGATAAGCTTATATATATTTAATATATGGATGGATGGATGGATGGATGGATGGAAAAACTTCTCCTCTGTAATCGAGTAGTAAAAAAATATTTCTGACAAGCATCTAAGCATCTACAAACCTTCACCCCATTCGACATCGAAATCTTCTACCCTTCCATATCTTCAGAGCTACTAACCAATGCTATCCACTTCGCTAAGAAACACACCAAGATCACCAACCAAGACACCGATATTATCATGTACTCCAGAAAATCAGTTCTGCTCCACAACAGATCACCTTGGGTGAAAAAAGACAACGATGGCAAGTTTGACGGAACAATGGGAAGCTTTGACGGCGCAGAAGTATGCGAACTAGTTGGACTTTTCATCTTGAACGAACTCGCAAACAAATACGGAACAAACGACATTGGACTTTACAGGGCGACGGACTTGCCATTTTCAAGAACACAACAGGACCTAAGGCAGAAAGGACATGGAAAGAAATAACAAGGCGCTTCAAGGAACACGGACTGAAAATAACAATCTAAAGCAATTTAAAATCAGTCGACTACCTCGATATCACGCTCAACTTGACGAACGGCCT